>NW_020526880.1:0-5000 GCF_003368295.1 Carassius auratus
CGACATGGGTACATTACACACTTCTGCTGAACACTAAAGAGTTACTAAAAACACTGAAAGTGCACATTGGTTTTCATTGTGTCTGTGAGAGTGTGAGAGGTGTGTGTGTGTGTGTGTGTCTCTCTCACCGTCTCTGCAGGTCTGGTTGTTCGTCCAGCAGCTGGACGCCGTTGGACAGGCGCACTGGTAATAAGTTTGACCGGAGACAGCAGACACAGATGAGAACATCCTCCATTCTTCAGCGCACAGGACTCGTCACATCTGACACACACACACACACCACACACACACGTCAGATGTGGAAAAACAGTGAGAAAATGACGACATGTAAACCTGTCCAACAGACTCGATACACAGATAACAGTAAGGGTGTTCACTGATCAAACTCTCCCTCTCGCTCTAACACACACACACACACACGATCAACTAACCACACAAACAAACACACAAACACACACTCATCAACACACAACACACACCACACACACACACACACACACACACCACACACACACACACTGATCAACTCACACACCAAACAAACACACAAACACACACTCATCAACACACACACACAAACAACACACACACACACCACACACACACACACTGTCAAACTCACACACAACAAACACACACAAACACACACTCATCAACACACACACAAACAAACACACACAAACAACACACACACACACACACACACACACACACAAGAGAGAGAGAGAGTCATCTAGCAACGGGGAACTGTAATAACTCGGGAGGAAGAGAAAAATACAGCTGTCCAGTGCATTGCAATTCACTCTTCTATAATTTAAAACCGTTAAAAAAATACAAAAAACAATCCAATCATAAACAATATATACATCTTATAATTATTAATATAATAGCATAAAGAAACCACAAAAATGTAAATTATAAATAATTGTAAATTAAACGTATTGAATCATGAGGCGCCTAAAAGATGGAGAAACCGCAGAGAACAGAGGAAGACGTCTGCAGCGAGGGAGAGACGGAGGATTGTGTCAGCGCTGTGAGAAATACTCTGTGTTCAATCTGAGAACAGAACAGATGCTCCATTGTGTGTGGACGCCAAACCAGGAGTGTGTGAGTGTGTGTGTGTGTTGTGTGTGTGAGAGAGGCCAAACCAGGAGTGTGTGTGTGTCATCATCATTCCTAGAAGAGGATCCAGTCCAGCAGCTTTCAGAAACTACTGCAGGAGCACATGGGAAAGAACAGGACACACACACACACACACTCTCCACACCACTCTCTCTCACACACACACACACACTCTCCTCTCTCTCTCTTCTCCTCTCACACGCACAACACCAACACACTCTTACCCAGCGGGTTGGCGCTCCTGGCTGTAGACGTGTAGGTCCCATCGGGTGAGAGATGTTGGTGTGTATCTCGTGGCTGTTCTCTCCGTGTGTTTGAGGCAGGCGTGGATGGAGTGTGTGTTCCAGTCCGTCCAGAAGAGTGTGTCCTCGTACAGCGTCAGTGCGAACGGTGGCGGCAGCGAGCCCTTCACCACCACCTCCCTGAGCCACCACACACACACACACAGGCGTGAGCTGACACACACACACACACACACACACACACACACTCGGCTGACCGAGCGCTCTCACCTGTGTGATCCGTCCAGCTCGGAGCGGTGGATGAAGCTGAACTTGGCGTCGGCCCAGTAGAGTTTCTTCAGCTCGTAGTCCAGCGTCAGGCCGTTGGGCCAGTAGATCTCCGAGTCGATGATGACCGAGCGATGCGTCCCGTCCATCCCAGCGCGCTCGATCTTCGGGATCTCACCCCAATCCGTCCAAAACATGTACCTGAGGAACACAAACACACCTTACTCACATGATCTCCATCAGGGAGAAACGGCAGAAAACTAGGATTTACTGTAAACTGTGGAGTGTCACTGAATGTAACTCGTTTTGGATTGAATCGAAATTACATCAATACACTGAAATCAAATCACGATATGGACTGATGTCTGTGAATATTAATCCTCAATAAAACACTTCACATATGAATCCTATGTGATGTGCGTCTGAGTGAATGAAAGGGTCACTTCAGCAGCTTTCTACAGCTTCTTCTGAATCAGATCAGATTTAATAATTATAATCAGAAACTTAACAGGTCTTCAGAGCAACCCGTCAAAATAAAAGTCCGGTTAACTGGAAGAAACTGTGATAGAAATAAAACTTACCGTAATGAGAATATAACTACTACTACTACTACTACTAATAATAATTATTACAATTATATTCAAGCAATATTTGCCCAAAAAAAAAATATTTACCAGAATTTATTTAGCAGGAAAAAAAATATCAATACACAACAGTATTTCTGAAAAGAAATAAAATAGTAAATAAATTCTTCATGAAATTGATTAGAGATGCTTTTGATTATTACAATTATAACGAAACCATTAAAATAAAATAACACACTGGAAAAAAAAGTTCAGAAATTGTGTTATACCTGCAATAAATGGCTATTAAATGGTGTAACCTTCATGATTTCAATTAATTAGACGTACTTTAAACACAAATTTAATTTAATCATTAAAGGGCACATATTATTGCAAATTGTTTTTATTATTGTTTGTTTGAACATAAACATAATCATACAGATCCAGCTCATAATAATAAACTCTTATCACAGCTACAGAAGAAACTCCGTCCAGATCAGCGAGTGATTCTCGAGTCAGAACACTGCTGTCACTTCACACACACACACACACACACACACTCTCTCTCTCTCACACACACCACACACACACACACACTCTCTCTCTCGCTCTCTCTCTCTCTCACACACACACACACACACACCTGCATCACTTCCTGACACACACGCACTCACACACACTTGTCTGGTCAGCTATCCTTGTGGGGACTCTCCATAGGTGTAATGGTTTTTATACTGCACAGACCGTATTTTCTATCGCCCTTCACCAACCCTAACCCTACACCTAACCCTCACAGGAAACTTTCTGCATTTTTAGATTTTCAAAAAACTTCATTCTGTTTAATTATTTGCTTGTTTACCCCTCAATTTAGGTCCCCACCGTGACACGAGTCCCCATGAGTCTGTGTGTATTCAGGTTTAAAGTCCCCACCAGAATAGAAAAACAAGTACACACACACACACACACCCACGCAAGCGCGCACACACACACACACACACATCAGAAGAGGATCCACAGGAGAACCAAGCTCTTCAGAGACCACAGATACTGTTAATGTTACAGCTGTGTTCACCATCACAAAAATATAAAGTAGCTATAAATAATCAGCAAATAAAAACACATAATTAAAGTGATCTGGAAGATATTACACATGACGCATAATTGCAGACATATTTGATAATTAATCCTGCAATGAAGCAACTTGAATCTGTGCAGAAAAACCAAATGCTACTTTATTTTACAGTGAAATATGTCTTAATTTAGTGATTTGTTATAATATTAGATTTTTTATTTTACAGTGTAACTTTTATACAAACTGTGTTTGATTCTAGAAATGTTTATTTAGAAATAAATTGCATTATCATTATTATTACATTTTCCTCAAATATTTTTTAATTTAACCACAAAGTTATTGTTTTTATTTTTATTTTATAATAGGGATGCACGATAATATCGGCACAACATCGGTATCGGCCGATAAAAGCTTAAAATGACCATTATCGGTATCGGCCGATATGAATATTTCTGCCGATGAGCCAAACCGATATTCTCCAAGTGAAATAATTGACCTGTTTTTTCAGATGTGAATGTCTGTCTACATTTGTAAAATAATAAATTTATGGTAGAATCAGTACAGAAGAGATACATGGATTTCTCTTCAGTAAAATTAAAGTTTAAATATATCAGTATATATTTGTATATATATCGATATCGGCATCGGCCAAAATTATTTAGAAAATATCGGCATATCGAATATCGGCCAAAATCCAATATCGTGCATCCCTATTTTATAACCATACATTTAATATTAAAATATTAATAATGTGTTCACATTGTGCAGCTCTATAAACGAAGCCCGCACACCTGTGGACACCTGTGGACTCCTCAGAAGCACAGACGCTCATCAGAAGCGCTCAGACAGAGGTGAGAGTCAGGTGCACAGGTGAACGAGGAGAGCGACTCCGAGCGGTCAGAACACCTCTCGTGTGTCACAGACAGATCCCCTGATCCCCAAACACACCAGAGAGACCCTGACCTGCACCAGCAGCACGAGCTGATCCACAACACACAGATCTCGACCAGAACAAACGCGTCTGGGGCTGGATTACCCATCAGCCCTCAGCTCTAAACCCTCGTCAAACCTCTGCAGCAGGAGAGAGGTGCTTCTGCTCCCTCAGATTACAGATTCTCTAATAGTTGTATCTGAAACAAATACTGTCCTCCTTTAACAAACCACACATCAATGGAGAGAGGATTTATTCACTTTCCTGCACACTTGAACAATACTGTGCTAATACTGTGGATGTGGTCACTTTACTCCTCTGCACACATCTGTACTGAATGATCTCGGAGCATGATGGAGACACAAACACACTCGTGTGTGTTTGAGACGCGTGTGTTTCTCAGTCCAGCTGAACTAAAGCGAGCGGCAGCTGAAGAGATCTCCAGAGCAGAGACTTGTTCAACATAAACATCCAGAAAACAAGACGTGACACGTCTCCGCTCCCTCAGACACGAGGCAGACGCTCGGAGACGATCCAGTGTCAGGACACACATCCTGCTCACACTACTGCTCCACCACACACACACACACACACACACACACACACACACACTATAAAGCACCAGAGAGGCTTCGGAAGCCCTTCCTTCATTTAATGAGAAGCACAGAATCATATTTAAGTTGTTAAATTCATGTTGAGGTGAACTGTCAGCGTTCAAACAATGAAACTCTCTCGGAGACAGATTTATCACCAGCGTTTCTTCATCTCTCCGTTACTGTGCTAGACACTGCATGTATTTTACA
>NW_020526880.1:10000-20000 GCF_003368295.1 Carassius auratus
GATTGTGTGGTGCTAGTTGCCGTGGTAGTGGATGCGGTCGTCATAGCGACAGGTACCAGCATCTCTGCTGATTCTGACTCAGTCAGTGCTGCTTCAGTGGCTTCACTGTTGGATGTGGTACTGGTTGGTGGTGGTCGTGCTGGAGTCGTCTGTGTAGTTGTGGGTGTAGACGCAGGTGTTGTGGGTGTAGTCTTGGGTGTAGTTGTAGTTATGAGTGTAGTCGTGGGTGTAGTTATGGGTGTAGTTGTAGTTATTGGTGTAGTTGTGGGTGTAGTCATGGGTGTAGTCTTGGGTGTAGTTGTAGTTATGGGTGTAGACGTGGGTGTAGTTGTAGTTATTGGTGTAGTCGTGGGTGTAGTTGTAGTTATGGGTGTAGTCTTGGGTGTAGTTGTAGCTATGGGTGTAGTTATTGGTGTAGTCGTGGGCGTAGTTGTAGTTATGGGTGTAGTCTTGGGTGTAGTCTTGGGTGTAGTTGTAGTTATGGGTGTAGTTGTAGTTATTGGTGTAGTCGTGGGTGTACTCTTGGGTGTAGTTATGGGTGTAATCGAAGTGGTGGGTGTAGTCTTGGGTGTAGTTGTAGTTATGGGTGTAGTTGTAGTTATAGGTGTAGTCTTGGGTGTAGTTGTAGTTATAGGTGCAGTTTTGGGTGTAGTCTTGGGTGTAGTTGTAGTTATGGGTGTAGTCTTGGGTGTAGTTGTAGTTATGGGTGTAGTTGTAGTTATTGGTGTAGTCGTGGGTGTACTCTTGGGTGTAGTTATGGGTGTAGTATTGGGTGTAGTTGTAGTTATAGGTGTAGTTATGGGTGTAGTTGTAGTTATAGGTGTAGTTATGGGTGTAGTTGTAGTTATAGGTGTAGTTATGGGTGTAGTTGTAGTTATAGGTGTAGTTTTGGGTGTGGTCAGCTGAGGCGCTGCAGGTTTGGCTGTAATTCTTTCACTTCCTTTAGTTGTTGGATGAGTTAAACCTGAAAAAGTTGAATCATTAGCAGAAACTAAAGAGTGTTATTTTATTATTAATATTCTGAATTAGTTTTAATATTTTTCATTTTCATTTCAATTTAACTAACCCTAAACCAACTGGTGTGCATTTAGAGTCAGAACAGACCAGTCGAGTTCTTCCACACTGACTCAATCACAGAGCCACTCTCATGTTAGATTAGGATGACTGCTGATGTGGGGTGTTCTGCTCACCCTTGAAGATGTTGTAGGTGTTGATTCCGGGGCCGGCGGTCATCAGAGGACAGTCTCTCTCGCTCGGACAGTGGAAGAGCTCACAGTTGAGATCTCCGGGCCGCTCCGCCGGTTTATACACCACCAGATTACACTTCAGCCCTGTGAGAGCAACAGTCAAAACGGCTGAAAAACTACATCCAAATGATCAATATTTGAATTATACTTGAATCTGGAAGGCGTCATTTCAGTTAGGGTGAAAAAAGTGTTTTCTCTCCTGAGGCCACATGAGCACAATGTTACAAACGCACTTTTATTACAGCAATAAAATAACTCTATTATCTGTTAAAAGGTGCTTAATGTTTAAAAAAAAAAAATTATAATTAAGTTAATTCTACAAATAATTAAAATTGGAATGTTTATTTTCAGCGTGTGTGTGTGTGTGTGTGTGTGTGTGTGTCGCACCTGGAGCCACGTCCTCCGAGCAGCAGGTGAGGATGCAGTCTTTCTCTGAAGGCATGGCTCGGGCCTCCATGACGGTTCCCCTCTGACCCAGAGACACATGTGTGTTTACAGCAGCGTCCCGATGCTGTCGAGAGTAACACATCTCTCTGTCGGGGTCCAGCGTCCCACCGCAGACGTGCAGCAGGAGACACAGCAGAAGAACACAGCTGAGGAACATGACGTGATGTTTGAGGAGCACAGAGCAGAAGAGAGACCTGCACACAGAGCAAAGACTGAGAGAAGAACCAACCAGCGTCTCGATCGGATCACGTTATCAGTTCAAGCCTGTTATCATCAGCTCATACTAATACTGAAGATAAATAATATAATATAAATATAGATATTTATATAAATAAAGGTGACTTGACTTGATGATGTTTTTCTGTGATGATGATGTGATGTTATAATGTGAAGTTGATGTTTTATGATGATGTGCGGTGGTATTGATGTGTTGCGCTGTGATGTGGTGCTGATGCTGCCACTGGTCGCTATGGAGACTGAGCATCACTGAAAAAGTGTCCGGTTTGTGTGGGTTATCATCTTGATGCAACCCATACGAAACACGGAACACATAAAACATAAAAACCACCATCAGCCCGAATTGTTATTATTAAAGCAACGTTAGCTGGTTTAAATAGTGAATGTCACGTTCAGGAAATGAATTACTGGTTTTACTCGTTCATCGACACGATCAACAAAAAAAGTGCGCGTGTCGAACAATGTCCCGTTATCCGTGTCGACAAAACCCAGAAACCAGAAACCGAGCGAGGAGTCAGACAGAGAGAAAGATTTGTACTGAGTCGATTCGCGAACACAAACACGTTAATCGTGTGAAATATTGCTTTGATTAGAACACAGTGAGCGAATGATGGAGCTCGAGCACCTACCCTGAGATCATCATTCGCTGCTGTGACCCATTTCTGCGTCTTTGTCCTCCGCTGGATGATGATGATGATGATGCTGTCTCTCGCTCAAACACACTGATCCCACACACTGATCGAAATGTTCAATATCAGAGCGTGAGACTCATTCATGAATAACACGTCCTTCTGTGGCTCTAACGGGTGTAAACTGCATTAGTCTGTGTAAACTCGTATTGTGACGCGCGCGCTCTGTGCTGCTGCTGTAGCGCGTCCGCGACACTAGAGGGCGACTCACACTATTAACCACAAACAGAACAATGAATACAATTAAAACTTAGAGACTTATTTCTAAGAGTTATATCAGCATTATTCCAAAGAAGAACTGTGTGGAGGGAGAAACTATGGACAAAACACAACGTCTAAGAAAAAAACATTGCTGATCAACGTCAGGTAACTAGCAGGAAAGACTAGTAGGAAAGAAAGGCAACGTAGTTGTTCGAATATATTATTTGGAAATTGGAATAAAGAAGCACAAAGACATTGGATTCACTAGACATCTTTTCAGCAGCGCACGCGCGTGATTTACGTCGTCTCTGCGTCGTGACGTGTGCGTCATTTCCATGACAACCGCCGAGGCTTCGAGCGACAACAAGGACAGTGAAACATGGACGACGACCCTAGCGCGGAAGAGGTAAAGACGATCACATGTTTGAAATATACTCTATCCAAAGTGAAAGAGATGATGTTTGCTTTAAGAAATCATATCTGATTTCCCGCCTTTATTCTTGGCGCTGCGGTGAAAGCTAATCGCTAACAGCTTCAGAACTAGCGGCGTGTTTACTTCATAGATCTCGTCGTTAGTTAGTGAATGTTCACACACGATCCTTCTCTGAAGCTGATCACTGAGCTCTTTTATCGTTTGATTTCCTCCAGACGGCGTTCGTTGTGGATGAAGTGAGCAGCATCGTGAAGGAGGTAAGTCTCATCTCAGCTCCGAGTCTCGTGTGTTCGACTGATGTTACTGATGTGTGTGTGGTTCTTCTCTCTGTGTCAGTCTCTGGAGGCAGTGATCGGCAGACACCCGTATGAACACAAGCGTGTGACCCAGTGGGTGTCCAGTGTGGAGGAGCAGTGCCTCGGTCAGCTCAGCAAACTCAACAAACCCTTCAAATACATCGGTCAGCCTCCGACAGACACCAACATCTGATGATTATCTGCTCATCCCAGATCACGATGAGTGTGTTTCTTCATCAGGTTTGTAGAAATGCAGCACTGCATCAGTGTCTCATCAATGCTCTGCCGTGAATGGGTGCCGTCAGAATGAGAGTCCAAACAAAAGAAACACATCCAGCATTAATATGTTTTTAACTCAAACACATCGAGTCTATAATCCATAATAACACTTCCTCCAGTGAAAAGTCTCTCACAGATTAGTTTAGATCTGTTTAAATGCTGCTTGATCTGTGCAGATTTCTCTCCTGATTCAGACCAGAACACGTCTTCACTGGAGGAAGTGTTATTATGGATTATAGACTCTAAAATCATCTTAATGCTGGACGTGTTTCATCTTTTGTCTTCTCCAGATGTTCACTGATGGACTGGAGTGCTGTGGATTATTGTGATGTTTTTATCAGACTCTCATTCTGACGGCACCCATTCACTGCAGAGCATCCATTGATGACACACTGATGCAGTGCTACATTTCTACAAACCTGATGAAGACACAAACTCATCCTGATCTGGGATGAGCTGAGGGTGAACAGATTTTATTTCTTGTCTGAAGTGTTAGTTATATTTACTCCGGACTGATGTTCTGCTCTCGTCTCCATCAGTCACGTGTATTATAATGCAGAAAAACGGTGCAGGACTGCAGTCGGCTTCGTCATGTTTCTGGGACAATACTACAGATGGTAAGAACCGTCTTGAGTTCTATTCCAATAGAAATGTGAACAGCAGTTCTACACTGTTTGCAAAAAACATGTTCATATAACGCTTTGCTGATGTTCATATTAGAAATCTAACATCTAATATTCTTTGAATATTCAAACGTCCAGGTTTTTTAATGTTTTAGAAATGTTTTCTTGGTTATGTGAACACTGACAAAACATTACATTTTATATTTTTGCCCATATTATGTGAATGTTACGCTTCTGAAACAAATTCATCAGGTGAACATCCAACAGAAACATCTTTGTGATTATTACATTATTAATGTTCTAGTAATGTTATACGAGCAACGTTTGTTCACTTTTGACAGAATCTTACCAGAGTTGTTAGAAGTGCAGTGTTTTTAATTAACCGTATATTTCATTTTAGAGATCATTGCAATATGATATTACTCTTCATTCGGTCACTGACAGACATCTCCAGAAATAAATGTAGCTTCATGTTACAGAAATATCGCCTGATGTGAAACATTTCTTACAAACACAACAACAAAAAAAAAAAGTCCTATTATTATGTGTGTGTGTGTGTGTGTGTGTGTGTGTTCCTCAGGCAGCTGCACGGTCCGATGGGAAAACAAACACTTGTACTGCATCGTCAGTGTGTTCGGACTCGCCATCTAGAGTCACATCACACACAACCTTCAGTGTTCCTGCATTAAACTCTCTGTACAATAAAAGCTCATGAATACACCTCTTAAAAATGTCTGAAGAGTTTATTGCACATTCGCTCAGACGTCACAGCAGTGAAGGAAAGGCACAGCGATCTGTCCTCACACAGTGTCATAAAGCACAGCAGCACATCACACTCAATCAGACATCAACCTGCTGCGTTAAACACAATCAACACAACTGTGTACATCACAGACACTTCTGTCCTCCGCGGGACCCTGGGAGTGATTCAGACCCACAAATAATCCTCAGAAATACACAAAAACATGTACAGTCACATTAAAACAGGAATGTGAGGAAAGAAGGCTTTTGAAATGATAAGCTACCACATCCAGTGAAGGCAAAGAAACACGAGGCTCCAGATACTCATCCACACACACACACACGCACGAAATCTCCAGAAACCGCTGAAACCAGCCAGAAATCAATAGAAATATATGCACATCAGCAGCTTCCTGTAATGTCATTAATAAGAGAAAAAACTGGCACCAATCACAGAAACACTGGCTAGAAATTCACCATACGTGTCACTCAAAAACCAAAACAATAAAATATTTTGAGACCCTTAATTTAATTTACTTGAAGATTGAGCACATTTACCCCTAAATTATTACTGCATAAAAAAAAAAAAATCTAACTAAGAATTTCAAATGAAAATGAACACATTTTTATGTTTATACGCGTGTATAAAAGTATCAAGGTAGTGTGTGTGTTAATGAACAGTGTATGCTGATGTTAACGATTATCACTATCACGGGGTTAAATGAGCTTAATTATCTCAAATGAAAATGAAAATATAGATGAATGATATTTGCTCTTTTAATCTGGAGTTGAGTCCAGGAGTGTTTGAGCACTGATCTGAGATCAGGACTAGAAACACATCAGCTCAGATGTATTCACACACCGTTAGTGTCACACCAGCGATCCGGAGTCACTCCGCTTTCAGTCGCTCTCGCTCTCATCCTGGTGTCTGGCGCTGGCTTTGATGGCGCGGCCGTTCTGAAGAGGCATCTCCTCATAATCACTCCTTCAGAGAAACAGATCAGGATCAGAGGATGGAGAGGACGGATGGAGTCGTGATGAGAGGAACCTACCCGTAAATCACCTCATCATCTGAGTCGTTGAGCATGGAGAAGGCAGGATTGTCCTTCAGCTGCGAGTCTGGACACACACACACACACACACACACACACACACACAGGTCTGTGTGAGCAGCGGCAGGTTCAGCACAGAAACACACAGCGCTGCTGATGAACTCACCGTACAGAGCGCTCCTGGAGGGCGAGTAGACGAACGCTAGCGTGTAGAGATAGAAGTTCAGCAGACCGTAGAAGGACAGGAACTCAGCTGGTGGAGAAACACTCAGGAAAACCACTTCACACCAGCGCTCGAACAGTTAACTCAAGCCACGCTGAAACAAAACACTCTCTTCAACCTGAACAACTAAAATTAATGAAAACATTTAAATGAGAAAGCACAAAATTATGAAAACTAAAATGAAAACAAGTTATATAAATAAAATCTAATTGAAAATAACACCACAATACAGTAGCATAAGATTAAACCTGGATTATAATAATTAACAATCTATATATACACAAAACTATACAGACATGAGACTAAATTACTAAAAATCTAATTAAAATTTAAATTAAAAAGTTAAAACTTAAGTAAAAAGTTGTAATACACACACACACACACACACACACACACACATAACTAGAACTAAAAAATATTTTTGTTACTTCAAATAAAAAATGTTAACTAAAAATAAAATAATTATAAATAAATAAAAAAAAACTATAATTATTTTATTTCAACTATGTGTTTAGTTTAACTAGATGCTCTAAAAAATTACAAATAAAATGAAAAAACAAATTAAAACTTAAGATATATTGACAAAGACAAACAGTAAAGTTACTAAAACTTGGGAAATATAAAAACTAATTGTGACGATTAAAAGTGTTTTTTTCTGGTCAGTTGTTGTTGATGAGTTCCAGCCGAAGCCGATGTGAGGAAGGATATAGTTCTGGTAGTGAGTGGAGAGCTCCGAAACAAAGTTGTCCTGCAGAGCCTTGGAGCCGAACCTCAGATACAGGATAACCACACTGAGGAGACAGGAAGAGGAAGTGACATCACAACTCACGCATGTGGAAGAGTGCGTCTACACAGGTGTGTGTGTGTGTGTGTGTGCTGACAGACCTGATCACCAGCACCAGAAGCGTCAGTGCAGTCAGGAACTTCAGCCGCAGATCTGAGCAAACCAATCAGACGAGGATCACAAACCTGCACATGACACTCTCTCTCTGTGTGTGTGTGTGTGTTACCTGTGTAGGGTGCGTTCTTGAGCTCAGAGCAGGCACACAGTACCAGAAACAGCAGATACAGCACATACACAGCCACCAGCAGCAGGAAGAAGACCTTCATGCCCTGCAGCAATCACACACACACACACACACACACACACACTTGAATATAACTCTTTCCCTGCCAAACATGTTATTTTGCGTGTTTTCACTGTTATACACTAGGGGGTGCTATTACACATCTCCTGAATGAGTCTAGAATCACTCGATCAAAAACACAGACGAGGAAGACACAGAAACAATCATCTCATATGTAAGAAAACCAGACATCAATGGAGAGATGATTTATTCAGCTTCAGATGATGTATGATGAGCTGAAAGAAGCTCACCTGGAAGTTCTGGATGTCCACTTTGTACTGATAGGTGGGATCCTGCAGCTCATTCACCCTAAGAAGAAGAAGATGAAGAAGAAAGATGTGATGATATCCCATGAGGCACCAGCAGTGAGAGCAGAAGCCAGCGCAGGTGTCTCACGTTTGCCAGATCCCCAGTGTGACGGCCGAGAGCCACAGCAGCCCCACGACCAGCAGCTTGGGCAGGTAGAAGGTCAGGAGCCTGCGCTGTCCCTGTGGATGAGAGCACAGGTGAGGGGAGCACAGGTGAGAGGAGCACAGGTGAGAGGAGCACAGTGAGAGTGAGAGGAGCACAGGTGAGAGGAGCACAGGTGAGAGGAGCACAGGTGAGCGGAGCACAGGTGAGAGGAGCACAGTGAGAGTGAGAGGAGCACAGGTGAGAGGAGCACAGGTGAGCGGAGCACAGGTGAGTGGAGCACAGTGAGAGTGAGAGGAGCACAGGTGAGAGGAGCACAGGTGAGCGGAGCACAGGTGAGTGGAGCACAGGTGAGAGGAGCACAGTGAGAGTGAGAGGAGCACAGGTGAGAGGAGCACAGGTGAGCGGAGCACAGGTGAGAGGAGCACAGGTGAGAGGAGAACCGTGAGAGTGAGAGGAGCACAGGTGAGTGGAGCACAGGTGAGTGGAGCACAGGTGAGAGGAGCACAGGTGAGAGGAGCACAGGTGAGAGTGAGAGGAGCACAGGTGAGTGGAGCACAGGTGAGAGGAGCACAGGTGAGTGGAGCACAGGTGAGAGGAGAACAGTGAGAGTGAGAGGAGCACAGGTGAGAGGAGCACAGTGAGAGTGAGAGGAGCACAGGTGAGAGGAGCACAGGTGAGGGAGCACAGGTGAGAGGAGCACAGTGAGATTGAGAGGAGCACAGGTGAGCGGAGCACAGGTGAGCGGAGCACAGGTGAGCGGAGCACAGTGAGAGTGAGAGGAGCACAGGTGAGAGGAGAACAGGTGAGAGGAGCACAGGTGAGAGGAGCACAGTGAGAGTGAGAGGAGCACAGGTGAGAGGAGAACAGGTGAGAGGAGCACAGGTGAGAGGAGAACAGTGAGAGTGAGAGGAGCACAGGTGAGTGGAGCACAGGTGAGAGGAGAACCGTGAGAGTGAGAGGAGCACAGGTGAGAGGAGCACAGGTGAGAGGAGCACAGGTGAGAGGAGAACAGTGAGAGTGAGAGGAGCACAGGTGAGTGGAGCACAGGTGAGAGGAGCACAGGTGAGAGGAGCACAGGTGAGAGGAGAACAGTGAGAGTGAGAGGAGCACAGGTGAGAGGAGCACAGTGAGAGTGAGAGGAGCACAGGTGAGGGGAGCACAGGTGAGAGGAGCACAGTGAGATTTAGAGGAGCACAGGTGAGCGGAGCACAGGTGAGAGGAGCACAGTGAGAGGAGAACCGTGAGAGTGAGAGGAGCACAGGTGAGAGGAGAACAGGTGAGAGGAGCACAGGTGAGAGGAGCACAGTGAGAGTGAGAGGAGCACAGGTGAGTGGAGCACAGGTGAGAGGAGCACAGGTGAGAGGAGAACCGTGAGAGTGAGAGGAGCACAGGTGAGTGGAGCACAGGTGAGAGGAGCACAGGTGAGAGGAGAACCGTGAGAGTGAGAGGAGCACAGGTGAGTGGAGCACAGTGAGAGGAGCACCGTGAGAGTGAGAGGAGCACAGTGAGAGTGAGAGGAGCACAGGTGAGTGGAGCACAGGTGAGAGGAGCACAGGTGAGAGGAGCACAGTGAGAGTGAGGAGGGAGCACAGGTGAGAGGAGAACAGGTGAGAGGAGCACAGGTGAGAGGAGCACAGTGAGAGTGAGAGGAGCACAGGTGAGAGGAGAACAGGTGAGAGGAGCACAGGTGAGAGGAGAACCGTGAGAGTGAGAGGAGCACAGGTGAGTGGAGCACAGGTGAGAGGAGCACAGGTGAGAGGAGAACCGTGAGAGTGAGAGGAGCACAGGTGAGTGGAGCACAGGTGAGAGGAGCACCGTGAGAGTGAGAGGAGCACAGGTGAGAGGAGCACAGGTGAGAGTGAGAGGAGCACAGGTGAGTGGAGCACAGGTGAGAGGAGCACAGGTGAGAGGAGCACAGGTGAGAGGAGAACCGTGAGAGTGAGAGGAGCACAGGTGAGTGGAGCACAGGTGAGAGGAGCACAGGTGAGAGG
>NW_020526880.1:25000-45000 GCF_003368295.1 Carassius auratus
AGCACAGAAGCAGTCTTCAGTGTCAGGTGTATTTGGAGAAATAGACAACAATACACTGTACGAGTCACAGTTATACATTTCTCTTTTCTGCCAAATATCATTAGGATATTAAGTAAAGATCATGTTCATGAAGATATTGTGCTCCAGGGTCAGATATCGCTCTCTTTTTTGACCAAATAAACACATTTGGTGAGCAGAAGAGACTTCTTTAAAACAGGAACCTCACCTTCGATCCGTTGATGCTGTTACTCAAACCGTGGTAATAGTTCTCACTAATGATCCTGGGTCCTGCAGGAGAGACATTTCTCAGTCAGTTTCATCTAATAACTCCTCGCTTCGGTCTGTGACTGAAATCAATCACTGCGTGTCTTACAGACCTCTCTGAATCACACACACCATTAGATCTAGTCTGCGTTAATATCACAGTGTTACACACACATTACATCCTCAAAGACTCAAGCCTAGATAATGGAAAAATGATAAAGATTATATATATATATATATCGGAAAGTGGAGTCTCACCTGACACACCGATGAGTGTAGAGACACCGAAGCAGAAGAAGAAGACCACGAACACCAGAACAAACTGTGTCTTAGAGAGAGAGTAGAGACGCATGGGGGCCAACCTGCAGGACACACACACACAGAGACACACACACACGCGTGCACAAACACACACACACGCACACAGACAAACACACGGACACACGCACACAGTTTTGATATTATTGCAATTATGTTTCAATTTGACCGTGAAATGTCTATATTATAGAATTATGTACATGTGATTTCTGACAGATCTGAACACAGCGAGAGATATTAATACTGATATTAATCAAAATATGCACAATCCTTAAATCAACTAGCATAACTGACAATAATGAGATCAGTGGCTGACTAAGAAAACACTCCACTAATACAAAACTCATGAATTCAGTTTCTTGATCACCAGTGACTCAACCAGAAACATGTTTAACCCACAAACACACACACACTCACTCTCTCTCTCTCTCTCTCTCTCACACACACACACACACACACACTCACTCACTCTCTCTCTCTCACTCTCTCTCACACACACACACACACTCACTCACTCTCTCTCACACACACACACACTCTCGCTCTCTCTCTCTCTCACACACACACACACACTCACTCTCTCTCTCTCTCTCTCTCACACACACACACACACACTCTCGCTCTCTCTCTCTCTCTATCACACACTCACACACACACACACACTCTCGCGCTCTCTCTCTCTCACTCACTCACTCACTCACACACACACACACTCTCGCTCTCTCTCTCTATCACACACACACACAGGAAATGAGATGAGGCCACGCCCACCCGAGACAGCGGCTAACACGACACACGCTCTCGTCTGTAAATATAAAGCGCGTGCACATGTATCGAGTGAGTCTTGATGACAGGAAACACAGTTATATCGTGTTCTCTCACATCTGGACGGACTCCAGCGCTTCTAGAGGAGTTTATATGATGCTCCGCGCGCTTACCTCTCCATCCTCATCCTCGCGCGACCCTCCGCGACGCGATACACCCGCAATTATGTTTGTTGGCGGCGTATATCCGCATACATCAGTCCGCTGACGTCACCCACACGGACACGTGACCTCCACCGCAGTGCGCATGCGCTATGGTTTAATAAAAATTAATACGATTTGCTTATCGAATGTATCGTTTTAATGCCTCAAAGAACCGCTTAAGTGTGACCAAATGCGCGGGCATTCATTAGAAAAGAACATTTACCGCATATTAAAAATGAAAACATTACATTATGGCATATTAACTGGTTTGATCAGTGTGATAAATTATTTTACAGGTGTATGGACGTATATACACTTTTATTCGAGAGCACGCTATTTTTATCGCGCCATTGTTTGTTTGTATCTATTATATATGTAACAATTCTATTTAAATGTAACACTTTCAAAACACAAAAGGCCTTCTCTATTCATTTTCTATTCTATTCTATCTACTTGTTTTGTTTTTGGGTTATAAACACACACACTCTCTCTCTCTCTCACACACACACACACACACACACACATATAAACACCTTCCTCTGTGTGCTGTGTTAAGCTGAGACTGTCACATCACTGCTCTTTTGTCATCAGGTCAGGTCGCGGTGTATTAAAGCCTGATGTGTGATGAACAGGGTGTGTGCTCGTCACCTGTAGCATCGCTCGGGTCTGAAGGGCGTCAGATCTTCCTGCAGCTCTCTGAAAGAGTCCTGTATTCTCCTGCAGATCTGCTTCATCTTCTCCAGACTCTCCACTCGCTCCATCGCTCGTCTGATGATGTTTCCTGCGGCTCTGCTCACTGGAAATGCAGGCGATGCGGTTTAATTGTGCATCTGTCACGTGACCGTGCGCGTTCAGCACCACGGACAGGGTTCCGTGCACTAGGTAGTGCGCACTAGATAGGGCTCACACGAGGATTCCTGCACGTTGCATTTTAAAATTCCATGCTTTTTCTGACTCACATGTACAAACATCTCAGTAGTTCTGCGGCCCATATTGAACAAAAGTAGTTCACACAAAACTATTTTCAGCTTTATATTTGGTATATATTCCAGTCATCTGTAAATGTTATTTTTTTTCCATTTATATTTTTGAAGTGATAAAACATAGAAGTGAACCTACTGAGCATCTGAAAAAATGTAAACTCTGCATGCACACAATAATCTTTTTGTACCCTCGAGAAACTACTCACATGGGAATTTTTTAAATGCTTATGCATTTCAATTTCTAGTTTTATATAACCTATCTCCTTAAATTTGTGCATCACTGCTATCTTGCTATGAATAAAGCGAGACCGTAGATGCATATGAATTAAGTCTTGCTCAAAATGTGGCTTTCATTATAGAAGCACATCTAATATTAATCAGATTATAGATTTATATTTCTGCATTTAGTAGATGCTTTTATACAAAACATTCTCTAAATCCCATTATATCTGTATGATGTGGCTAGACGACGTTATATTGCTTTGCAATTAAAAATAAACAGTATAATGTATTTAGACAAAATTACACAGAGTGAATTTAGTATTTCAGAGAACTTAAACATTACCCTAAACATTAAATACAAGTTAATACACCGACTTAAAATCCCAATCCATCATAGAGAGGTTTATAAGAAATTAACTTTGTTAATATTGTGTTGCTATTCATTCATTTTGGGTATAATGTAGCATATACAGTACATATAGTAATGTAAATATTATAATATTCAAGTCTGAATCATTAGAAAAACATTTGTTTACATTTCGCGATGCGATGGTTCTGCATGACTAAAGTATTACAGTACTTCAAAGAAAACATTAACATAGCACTTCATTTTATAATCACGTGTCTCCTGTGTGCTTTGATGTTTCTGATAAAAGCATGCAGATGTGCCATGGATTTGGTTTAATCAGTGTGTTTATAATCAGAGGAGAGAGAGTTCAACCTGTACACTTTTATTAGGCTACACAGCGACAAAAGACACAATTAAACTTTTGAGGAACAACAAAACTGTTCATTACAGTATAATGCAAACCCTAGGGCATAGGCTTCAATTGAGTTACCCCAGAGTCTGTTTACAAAACAAGAAGCATGAGATACCCCTAAATATACAGAACAGAGCAAATAAACACAGCTAAACAAGTCCTGACTCTCCTCAACCCCAAACAGCATCATGGGTGTATTTGGCTTATTTCAGACAGAATGGACTAAATCAAACACAAATCTAAAAAGTGTTGCAGTTATAAAGAACCGTGCTGCTCCATGTTCCTCTCTTCTAAAAACACCTAACATCATTTACCCAGCATGCCTTCAATACAAACATTCGCTCACCAAAGTCACGTTTCTCCTTCTCTAAATCCCGACTCCTACCAATACACAGCTCAAATAATAACTGCAAACAAGTCAAAGACGCTCAGATCTCAGTGGATTCTCCAGATAATGTCTGAACACTGCAGGAAAGAGATGCCCAACCAGGAAGAATGTACAAGATGGTGATAAGATCATGGGTTAACGATGAAAAATAATTAATTTATCAAGAAATTATTAAAATGCTAATGCTATGCAAAAAATATAATGCGAGTTTCATGCACATCTCATCAGTAAAGACGCTCCTGTAATTAGGAGTATATCTCCAGCACGTGTTCAGATCAGGGTTGCCAGGTTTTAACAAACAAATACTGCCCAGTTGCTTCTCAAAACTAGTCAAAAACTAGACCGATCTCATTTCCAGGAGGTTACCCGATAAAAATTGCTTCCCGGGGTTAAAATATAATTTTTTTGGAAGGGTTGCCATGGTAAAATTCACAGTTTAGGGGCTTAATATCACGTTATTGGTATTGGGGTTGCTTCAAACCGCGGATATGAAAAACAATCGCAGACTTGGCAACGATTGTTTTAACTTGATATTAAAATCAAATGTGTGTATTTATACGTCCTCACACGAGAAGAAAAGCAAATAAATAAAACGTATGCTTTGGCAAATTATAATTATGAGGAAAAGTTATGTTATGGCACACTAAATCGGAATTATGAGCCATAAATATGAGATAAAAGTCAGAAATATGACTTCAAAAGTCCAAATGTGAAATTAAAAGTTAAAAATCTAAATCATGATAGCCTGGAACAAAATGCTAAGTTCCTTAATCAGAAAACAGACGAGTATCATACTGTAAGAAACATATTTCTATTAATAATTCGAGGTTTAAGGCATTATTTGTTTCAGTGATAAAAGTAATGACAGTTCTTTGTAAAATATGCAGAAATGTGGAATGTTTCAGGAATATGTTTTCTATACCAGGAATAATAATTGTGTTAATTGCTAAATCATGTGTTTCATCTTCATTTCCTTTGCTTTCGGTGCAAGTGTAAATTTCAAATATTTAGTTTCGTTAAATGTTAACCTCATTCTTGGAGAAGTGTTGGAACCATGACTATAAAACACTGACCAGATTTAATACACCATTCTTTATACATTCACTGCCTCTAGGGGCGCTGTTTCCCTCCTCCCTGTGGTGACGTCACTTCCGCTTCCGCAGCAGGACACATGGCGGCTTTGCGTTGTCAAAGCTCTTTCACGAACACTTCGGCTCGGTATTAAATATAGTTTATTTGACAGAAACTACTATAATAACTTCATCAAAGCTGCTCCACTCCGCTTCTGAAGAGAGCTGTTTCTCACTTTACACGAGATCATTTCATTTTCCTTCAAGAAGTGTCTTACCTCAGCACACTCAGTGAAGCATTAATTAATCACCCATTTATATATAAATACAGATTTATTTAAATAAAACTATACATCTCTTATATCTACACTGCTGTTCAACAGTTAGGGGTCAGTGAGAGTTAAGTGTTTTAAATGAGTCTCTTCTGCTCATCAAGGCTGTTTATTTGATGAAAAATACAGTAAAAAATGTGAAATATTATTCTAATGTTTTCTGTGTGAATCTGTGTTAAAGTGTAATTTATTTCTGTGATGCTCCGCTGTATTTTCAGCATCATTCCTCCAGTCTTCAGTGTCACATGATCTTCAGAAATCAGAATAATATCATGATTTATCATAATTATAATCAGTTGTGCTGTGCAATAATGTTCGTGGAGACTACAGTACTGTTTTTAGGATTCTTTGATGAATAAAAAGTAGAAAAAAGAACAGCATTTATTCAAAATATAAATATTTCAAGTCTTTGCGATCACTTCTCAACAATTTAACACATCCTTACTGAATAAAAGTTAAATAAATAAAATAAAAATGTACCGGCCCATAAATTTTTGAACTGTAGTGTATGCTGTTAAAAATATATATAATAAATAAACTTTTTACTCTTCAAAGAATCCTGAAAAAGGTATTCTAATGTACATTAAAATAGAAAAAAAGGCATTTTACATAATATAATTTCACAATATAAAATTTTCCTGTATTTCTGATCAAATAAATGCAGAAGACACCCTGTAAAATTATCAAAAATCATTCTGATCCCAAAAATTTGAACAGTAGTGTGTGTGTGTGTGTGTATATGTATATATATATATATATATTGTTTAATTTGTTTTTTATTTTATATTTATATTCTATAATATTTGTCATATATATGTATCTTTCAGTAAAGCCAGAGTTATTTCTCTCAAATGGTTAAATCCACACACAATGAAAAACCCAGAGACAGATCTGCAGAGACGTGCTTCCTTTAATGCAGGAGTGGAGTAAAGATGTGTGTGTAGATGTCAGTGTGTTACTCACAGCTCCTCGTGTGCGTCACCAAACGAGACATTCCTCTGAAGAGACTCCCTGCTCTCACACACACACACACACACACAGAAGACAGCACAGCGTCAGACACACTCCTCCTCTGAGAAGCCTCAGTCTGAACAGAATGAAAACATGATCTCTGGAGACCTGGAGTCTCACCTGAGCAGCAGCAGAAGATGATCTCTGAGTTACTCTGCAGCTCTTCAGTCGTCTGGAGAAGCACACGATACTCACACTATACTGAACGTGCCTCAGATATTAGATTGGCAAATCTTCTTTGTGTAGAAATGCATCAATAAATAAATACATAAATTATCCAGAGTGTGCAAGTTATGTGGCGACCCAAAAACTGAAGTGCATCCTTGGATGCTTCTCCTTTACTTAAAAACTGAAACTAGCCTTTATGTGTAGTGCATTAAACAGGATTTAATTAACTATGCCTTGTAACATGAATAACTAGGAGCACAATTATACTTGTCTATTCACTGTTGCACTTTTAGAAAACTGAATGCATTAAAACACGACAAAAACACAATTTCTGATTTAATGTTATAATGCAAATATTAATATTATTGCCTGCAAATATTATAGTGCATTTCAAATCGCAATTATTTATGAAAAGACATGTTATTATCATAGTTAAACTTGAACTGGAATAAAAATATGCTTTTTTTTCCCAAAGTGACTTCCAAACTAGGGTTTTTATAATTAATAAAAATAAAACCGATAGACTAGAAAAAGAAAACAGCAAGCTAGTTTATTTGAGGCCTTCTTTGATTTTTGTTAATCATATAATAATTAAAAAGAAAATATATCTGTATAGAATACAGAGAATAGAGGAGCTAGTGTTAGTTTTTGATGCCAGGACAAAACCTCATTTTGACTGAGTTTTGCTCAAATATATAAAATAATAATAATAATAAAAATATAAAGACAATACAAAATAATTAAATGTAAAAGCTGAAATAAAAACTGTATAGCCATTAAAAACCATGAAACTATTTCAATTAGTTGCCCATTCAATGTTTCTCAAGTAGTATAAAATATTTATAAATAAAAAACTGAAATAAAAAAAAAATCATAAAAACTAAGACATTTTAAAAAATAAAACCTATGTATAATGATTATAATGCGTTATGCATAACCTTTTTTAACAAAATCAATGCGTACAAAATTATTTTTGTCTGCAATGCGTGGATGCAGATCTTTGTGCCTGAAGGGTTCTGTTCTCACGGTTACAGTGTGATTGACAGATGAGTCCAGAGCAGAGAGATGCAGCTCACCTCGGTTACGGGGCGGAGCTTCACGGCGGTGGGCGGGGCCTCCTGCGAGTCCGGCTGCCTTCAGAAGGGTGTCTCACCCCTTCAGGAGACAAGAAGAGTCAGTCCAGAGTGAAAGCAGCAGAAGAGCCCTTCAGAGGAACACAGAGGCTTGCTGCTCCTACATCAGAACAGTGACGTGTGTAACTCAGGAAAACAAATCAACCTGCCCTCGCTTTCACCTGCACAGACCTGGAGAAAAGCAGCGCTGCATCACTGCCACAACCAGAGTCCAGCAGTCCACATCTGGAGAAGACCAGAGCTGAAACACACGCAGCGTTAAGACGCTTTCAGAGTCCTATCATCCATAATAACACTTCCTCCAGTGAAGACGTGTTCTGGTCTGAATCAGGAGAGAAATCTGCACAGATCAAGCAGCGTTTAAACAAATAAGTGTCTGGATTCTGATGTGAGAGACAAAGCAGATGCACTTTTCCACTGGAGGAAGTGTTATTATGGATCATAGACTCTATGTGTTTGAGTTAAAAGCGGCTTTGTTTCAGGTTTTGTCTTCTCCAGATGTTCACTGATGGACTGGAGTGCTGTGGATTATTGTGATGTTTTTATCAGACTCTCATTCTGACGGCACCCATTCACTGCAGAGCATCCATTGATGAGACACTGATGCAGGGCTACATTTCTCCAAACCTGATGAAGAAACACACTCCTCCTGATCTGGGATGAGCACATTATCAGTAATGTTGATTTCTGGTAAACTAATTAAATCCAGTGACTTTCTTGTCATTTCTTTATACAGAATTTGTGTGAATGGTTTTAAATCCCATGCCAATTTTAATGAATGATTTGCTTGTGTAGGGACTGTAATAAGACGTTACACACGTCACCTCGTATTACACAGTTACTCTTCCACAAGTGTGCAGCCGGGCGTCTCAATCTGACATGAGCCGGCGTCACGGTCAATATTCATAAACAGATCAGTAGCGTGGAGCTTGATCACGATCAGAATTCTGTTTCCTGCTGCTTTTATTTTCACTATAGCATTTAAAATATGAATGTAAGAATAATATCAAGGATAAAGCCCTCGTGTATGAGAGAGTGATTCAGACTAAGTATTTGACTGTTACTGAATCCACACGAGTCAGAAGTTTGGACACACTGATCTGATCGAACAGCATCTGATTACATTCTTCCGCTCATGTCAGAAACATCAGTCTAGCATGCTTTAATCTCAACCGAGCAATGGAGAAATGCAGTAAACCGCACACAGCAGAAGAAACGCTCATCATGTGTTCCTCCTGTGACTGGGTTTAAAAACATGTCCACTTCTCTCAACGTGATCTGGACTTTAATCATGTTCTCCAAACATCATTTACACATTCTTCCAGAAAAGCTTTAGTTGGACATGGAGGGAATGTTTTTAAATGTTTCTCTTTGATCAGAGAACGTTCAATGTAACACTCAAATGTAACATTCCGTTAACGTTCACATAAAGAAGAAGAACTACTGTAGAGAGAGAACGTTCCCTTTCCTTCTAGCATCTGCTAATAATCACGAGTGTCTCCAAACTTCTGACTGCTCGTGCGTCTGGTTTCGTGCTCTACAGCGCGGCCTGAGGAGACACCGCACGTGTCCTGGCTTTCATGCATCTAGAATTGAACTCAATTTCCCAATCAGTCGAATGAGCAGAAGTGTGCTGTTTCTCTGAGACTTGCAGGTCTGCCGGTGACTTGGAGAGACATCCGTGGACATCTTCAATTTTCAGCCCTCTGGGTAACTTTAAAAGCCTCACTCCGCTGGAAATCAGTTACTCCGTGTGTTTAACTGTAGCTTTACTCAGTCATAGGACAGGCATTTATGTGCTTTATTATGCATGATGTAAATATAGAGATATAGAAGTAACACTGTGATTTCCATTCTAGTGAATATTTCAGTGCTCATGTCTTTACATTACTGTCCATTCAGCTTCAGAAGTGATCAGTACTTTTAAAATACATTACAGAAATGGACATTCAGTTGCTTTTACTTTAAATAAACAGTAAAAAGAGAGGTCATTTTATTTTAACTTTATTGTTTGGTTTATCCAAAACTAAGTCAAAAGCTGTTATCTGTTCAATTTACATTCACAAATTCACATGACTTTATCGGTTACAATGTGCCATAACACTTCAGAACTCAACACAGAGGATATTTGTGTTTTTTTTACTTGTACTATTTTGAATCAAATACTTTCGAAAACTGGCTTTAATATAGAAAAGCAAGGAAAGGTTTATTTAAAGAAGTATAAATCGTAGTGCTACTCTACGGTCATGTTAAATCAATGCATGAATTTGTGGTTTTAACAGAATCATTCCAGCAAAAAAAGAAACAGGAATACTTTTCAACAGCAATATTCTCACTTGACTTAAAGTAGCTGCACATTTATGATATTAGATCATTAATAATTGATGAGCACTACACATGAAGAACATATGGAGGGTCAGGGATCTGCTTGGTCAGTGCCAGCGTACTGAGGAACACACAGCGGTTCGTCTAAAATCCTAGGTTTTCTCAAGGAATAAAGGAAGAGGATTGCTTAAGGCTCACAGGAATAGCACCACGCAGACCAGACAACACTTAGAGGAGTAAAAGTCTCATGAGATACACTTAATTTAAATCAACGTAAGAACATGTTTCCTTCTCGTCTTCAGAGTGAGAGTGCTTTTAAATGTTTGTTTTTTTCGGGGCTTTTTCCTCAAATGGAGTAACATAAAAAGGAAGCGTGCTCGTTACAGTAAAAGGACCTGCGAGTCTGTAATGAGTGTGAGCGACGGCCGTTAACACTACAGAATTGGTTAAAACTTCCGGGCACCGGGGGGCCCCGGCCAGCGCTGGCCCCTGCCTGGAGGCGGGTGGGGCAGACGAGGGGCCGATCCGTTGTGGTAGCTGCATGAAAGGATAAAATCACACATTTGGATTGGCCTGCTTTGCTCAAGAGGGGCCCAAACTCGTCAAACACACAGTGAAGAAACACAGGCTTGTCATGCACTAGTGGAATGTAGTTTATGTGCTGGATCTGTTACGGTTTAGCCGTGCTCTGCGCCGTCACGAGAGTACATGTGCGCTAGGGAATATGTGGAGCAGGTGAGTGCGTTCTTACCCCCTGGGGTGGAAGAAGCGAGGCGGGCCGGGCGGCATCATGCCCCGCCCCCTGGGGTGTGGCGGTCGCCCTCGGAACGCCGGGTGTCCCGGAGGGGGCGGTGGAGGAGGCGGGCCATGCCTGTGGAAAGACACGCCCCTTTACTCTCAACACCTGTCCTCCAAAATGTTTATCCGTTTTCATATACATTATACATTATTTACTCCTACAGTATCTATACATATACATTTCCTATAAATAAATATACAAAGTTATTTTTTGATACATATAAAGAGACAGAGGCATATAAAATGGACAGAATTTGAAAGATCAAATGAAACAAAGCACAACGAGAACTCAATATAACTGAGAAATCAATAGTAAACCCAGCCTAAGATAATATTGCTCTTGAATCCATTATTCGTTTCAATGCAATATCTGGATTAATGCATTATTTTATTCGATGCAATATTTGGATAAACTATTTTTTCCCTGTGCATTACTTGGGTCAATGCAATATTTAATTGAATGCAATATCTAGATAAATTCATTATTTGGGTTGATGCTAAATTTGCATCAATGCATCAGGTTTAAATGCAATATTTGGACAAATGCATTATTTGATTCAATGCATTATTTGTTTTAACGCATTATGTGGATAAATAGATTTTTTTTCTGTAATTATTTGTTCCTGTAGCTCAACTGGTAGAGCACTGCATTAACAAGCGCATTAACAAGCGCAAGGTTGGGGGTTTGATTCCCCGGGAACACATGAGATGTAAAAATTAATAGCCTGAATGCACTGTAAGTCGCTTTGGATAAAAGCGTCTGCTAAATGCATACATTTTTAATTTAATTTGGGTCGATGCATTATTTGTTTCAATGCATTATTTGGATGAATGCATTGTTTCAAAGCAGCATTTCTATAAATGCATTATTTGATTAAATGAAATATTTGTATAAATAGATAATTTTTCTGTGCATTTTTTGTTTCAATGAAAAATTTGTATCAATGCAATATTTGGATGAATGTTTTTTTTTGTTTCGATGCAATATTTGGAAAAATGCATTTTTGGTTTCGCTTCGATATTTGGATAAATATATTATTTGTTTAAATGCAATATTTGGATAAATGCATTATTTGGGTCGATGCAATATTTGTTCAATGCATAATATATATAAATGCAATATTTTTTTCATTGCATTTTTTGGGTCAATGCAATATTTGGTATGACTGCATTAGTTGATTCAATGCGGTATATAAATTTTTTTTTTTTCAGAAATATCGAAGGTGTACAGATCTCCTTACCTGTGCATGTGTGGTGGAGGTCCTCTCATGTGCATGGGGGGAGGAGGTGGAGGCGGTGGACCCGGTGGACCCAGGTTCATTCCCCTTGGTCCGCCTCGAGCTCGTCGGCCGCGCATGTCTGGATACGGCCACATACGCCCCATACCTCTCCTGCAAACAAGCGAGAAAGTGTCGTTAAAAATTAGTTTCAATTCAATATTTGGATACATTTGTTTCAAATGCAAAATGTGTATGAATGCTATATTTGCTATATTTATTAAAAAGTTGTTTTTCGACACAAACTAAGGTGCTGGATAAGAAAGACTCGAGAACACGTGGTCGAGACCTCATGGGTCCGAATCCGTTTGTGAACCCGTCGCGGCCTCTTCCTCTCATAGGACCTGGTGGAAACCCTTTCATCATCATCATCATCCCACGTCCTCCACGGAACCCACGGGGCATCCGGCCTCCTCTGCCGCGGATCTTCCCTCCACGACCCCTGCCAATAAACACAAATTCATATAAATGCATTTTAACAGACTGAATCATGCAGTGAAAGAACACTCTAATCTACACTAGTCTAAATTTCACATGATATATGTGTGTGCTCTGTAGGCAGTTTAGAATGGGTTTTGCTACATACTTGATGTCAAACTGCACATCTCTATAATAACAATTACAGTATCATTGCACACCGCTATTGACGAGGACAACCAATGACGGTAGCAGCTTTGGTCATGTGACCCACCTGATCTTGCTGTCAGCTGAAGGTTCTTCATTTGAGGGCGTCTCTGTGGCCTCCATCACTTCTGTCGTCTCCTCCACCTGCTCTGTGTCGCCATCCATCTGTAACACAACAATGCCATCCAGTGAAAGAAGCCTGTCTGTAGTGAACCACAGTGTTCTCTTTTGTAAACACATGAGCCTATGAACACACAACACATCCGTCCTCATGCTTCACTCGTCCTGAAGCTTCACCTCTGTCCCAGATCCAGACGGGAAATGTTCCTGCGTCTATGTCAAACATCTGAGGTGTTAAACCCACACGCCCGGCTTCACATCACCGCACGGCCTGCTGGGATAGCAGCAGCTGATCCAGGCCGTGGGGATTTCAGAGCACGCCACAAGCCATGTATTAATAGTGTGAACAGCCAACTGTAAAAGTGAGCATCTGAAGACAAGCTTCTGTGAGAAAAGGCACACGCTCAGAGGATTTCATGTAGCTTTTGAGAACAGAGAGCTGATGCGTGAATGAAAACACCTCAAGATGAAGATCACAGAGAAGGAAATGACTATATTAGCAGTTCACGGCTCATTAGAGACCTTATTTATTAATATTGAAACAGGAAGTTGGGGCAGGACATACCAAATATATTTATATTTTAAATAGCCAACAGACTTTAACAACATTTGTTTTAAAGCAATATTCGATTGAACGCATCATTTGTATGAAATCAATATTTGGTTCAGTGCAGCATTCACTCAAATGACGCATTCAATCAAATATTTAGAAGAATGCAATATTTGGTTCAATGCAGACCATAAAAAAATGTGGTTTCCAAGCATTTCTCAAATATCTGACATCATGAACTGGTCCAGATCTCCAACAACGAAATCAGAATGAGAGAAAACACCTCAACACCAAATACTATCGAGAAGGAAATTGATATTTTAGCAGTCTGTGGCTCCTAAGAGACCTTATCTTATGAAACAGGAAGTTGGGGCAAGGATTCCAAATATACATATATTCTTTAAACAGCCAATAGGCTTTCATTTACACTACAGCGATGAAACCCGAATTGCTGTCTGACGTCAGCAGGGGGCGGTGCTTCTCATATCAGCTTTTTATTGGATAACAATTTGCACACACCCGTGAGTGTAAGGTGACGTCATCAGTGTCACCGTTCCATTTTCACGGAGCCTCATATACTATTACTATGATGCAAATCTGAACATCTTCGTTTGTTTTGAATTTAAACGAGTGAGTTTGTCGTTATTGCACCTGAATATAACGATTATTCCTAATCAAAGTGTATTCAATCACACAGAATAACGCTTGATACATTAGTCTGGTGATTTGAAAGGGATTTGCGAGCTCTTAATTTCGTTTATTTCCCGCAGTCGGAGATTTACCAGAGGCTTAAAACCATTCTGTCGCCATAATCACATTTGAAACCAATAATCGCTCTATATGATAGAAATATAGTCTAAGAAGACAAACACACCCTGAACTATCAAAGAAACACCCTTTGGTTGCTCGACGGTGACGTTTTTCCTCAGAATGATCGACGGAGAATATACGGTTTAACGGCTCGCAGACAGAAACACACAAGCGCTCCATTACAAGCTCACAGCTCGTCTTCACTCACTTACCTTACGAGACTGAGAGTTCTTCTAAACAACGAGCCTTAAAAATACAGAACTTAATTCGGTGTATTGTATAAAACACGCATCCGTCGGTTACAGCGCGAAGGCTCCCGCGTTTCCTCGGCTTTGAAATGGCGGCCCGCGCCGCTCCGTCACGACGAGCGCTGATTCTCTTTGTCACAGCGTCATTGAACCGCCAGGCCCCGCCCACGCCGAACACAGCGCTGCGATTGGCCAGCGTTCCTGTCGCAAGACCGACGTCACGACGCAGTGTACGTAAACAAGTGTAATACAGTTACAGTTTTTATACAGTCTGTGTAATACCAAAGCAAACCGTGCCTGATGAAGACCTGAGGGTCGAAACGTTGCCTTGTAATTAATTAAATATACTTTTGTATGGAGCAGTATTTTTCAGTGTGCAGACTGCATTTTTGTATTTATTGATTGCATATCTAGTTGTCTTGCACCTGGCCCAAATTTGGGTTCATGTGATGTGCACACCACTTCTGTGTGTTCTAATACCAAAGCAAAACATATTTTAGCGTTATCTTATTTGAGCTCGGTTTATTCACTTAAAAATATAATAGTTATAGATTGATTTTTTTCAGTATTTAGTTCGACCTTATTTTTTGTTAGAAGTTTTATAGCATGTGCTTTTGCAAAGGAAAAAAGGAGGAAAAGGTGTATTTTGTCTTTGAGTTTAACTTTAGCCATTGTTTTCAAGCAACACAATAGAATTTTATATAACATTATATATTTAATAGTAAAATTATAATAGGCCTATAGGCTATATTATAGTTCAGTGGTTTTCAACCTGTGGTCTGCCAATTATTTTCTGTTCATTTCCAGTCCATTCTAGGGCTGTGCGATTAAAAGAAAACGTCCTAAAATCACGATTTGAGCGCCTTTTTTCTGAACCAATGTTGACGGATCAGAGCGTTCTCACTGCGGTAAAAGGCTAGAAATAAAAACGTGCGAAAATAATTCATGTCTAACACATGAGCATAGAGTGAATTTGTTAGTGAACAGGATGCAGTTTAAGTGAGAGGAGACACGTTTTAAGTGTGCACACTCTCTCCTCGCAAAGCAGCGTGTATCTGAGCAAGCACGACCGGTTTTGTGACAGAGCAAAGGAAATCTGCTGCTAACAGAGAGATTCGCACTCGTGCATTATTTTAATGTGCTTTCGCGTTATATTTATGCGCTCTCACTGCTGACCGCATACACATACTGTATACACACTGCAAACACCTGAGGCACCGCTACATATAATGAGCTCTATGAACAATGCATGGCAAAAAAGAAAAAAAAGTCCCTGTATACAGGATTTTTTTTTTATTTATTTTTTTTGCCACAAGTCTATACATCTTTTTACATCTTCACTATAGTGATAATTTTGACTTATGTCTGTTCTAGAGATGTTACAACTTTTTGATAAAGTTCTGATTGGTTTTCTTTTGGAAATATGTTTCAAATTAATCCTGAATGCATTTATGACTGTAAAAGCACAATTGCAAAATTGATCAGAAAAATCGCGAGTTTTTTTTTTTTTTTTGTCCATATCGCACAGCCCTAGTTTATTCAATAAATATAGTTTAAAATCTAGCTTCTGAGTACTAAGTTATTAACCCAACAATAGCGGGGTCAGTTAATTTTTTTGAAGTGGGCCGCGCAAACATATGTGTGTGGTTGTGTGGGCCGCGAGTTGAAAAAGGTTGGGAACCACTGTTATAGTTTATACATCACATAAAAGGTTGTGCGTATCCCAGCTATCACAACTTACTAACGTTCTTAAAGAAATGTTTATGAAATGTTCTTGTAATTTTATTAATATTTGATATAACATACCTTCTCTTTTCAAAACGTCAACATTCTAGAAATGTCCTTGTGATGTTATTTCTAAAGGAATATACGTTTTTGTAACCTTTAAATTACGTTAAAACCACGAAAAGAAAAAAAATGGGCATTTGAACGTTTTAGACACGTTAGATCAATGTTCTCTCAATGTTTTTATAACCCAGATCAGATAAAGAGTTACTGCGCTCCAGAACAAATCTTGACACAAAATACAAAGGCCAGATTAAATCAACACGAACAAGACGTTTATTCAGCTATTCCAGTATAAAAGACACTCTTAATATTAGACACCGACACTCCACTCAAGCATCAGCAAGAAATATTTACATCCGAATAAAATCATAAGAGTGGATGAACAAACAAACACAGAAAATATTAATCTGTACAACAGCAGCTGTTCTCAGGATGTTCTGGAAAGGTTCTCACAAGCTTAACATTCCAGTAACGTTGGTTCACTGTTCTCAGAGACGTGGAACACTGCTTGACGCGGGACGGTCATCAAACGCTTCAAAGTAGCCGAACATCCCTCAGTGTTACAGAATGATACAATGTTTCCACCGCCGGCCGACCCGCGTTCCAAACGTTCCCATAGCAACGGCGCTTTCATCCGAGCCGCAAGGGAAGGTCAGATCTGCTGCTCGAGGATGCTGGAGAGCTCTTTGATGTACTGGATCGTGTACTTGAGCGTCTGGATCTTCGTGAGCGGCTGCGCTCTGCGGCTGTACACCGGAGGAAGATACTCGCGGAGCTGATGCAGCGCCTCCGCCAGACTGCGCATGCGCAGCTTCTCGCGCTCGCTGGCCTTCATCCTCCTCTTCAGACTCATCTTCACTTTGGGCTTCTGCTGCTCGTCTCTGGCTCCGGACTCCGGCGAGGACGCGTCTCCGAACGACCTGTCCTCTCCGCTCCAGTCCCAGTGGGACAGAACCTGAGCAGTGAACGCGTTGACGTCGATCTGCGCCATATCCGAGAGAAACTGCGCAAAAGACAAACTTCGGCGCTTTTATAGCGACTTCACGCGCGCGGAGTTCAAAGAGGCGGCCGCGCGCTTGCCACCCGAGTGCGAATGAGGCGATGCTGGCGGATAATGTGAAGGAGAAAAGAAAACAGTTAGATTCCCTTTTGTGGGAAATGACTCTTTAAGTCGACGCGACGACAATTAGCGCACTGACGCGATCAGACGAGCTTCACACGAGCGCGTCTCGAAATTAACATCAAACTAAGACCTGATGCTTTAACGAGGACGCAAAACTTCTTCAAACTTTGATTCTGTTCAGGGATAATGATCTGGCCTTGATTCCCAGCTAACAGAAGATCCCATCAAACTTCTGTCAAAGTCACGAACACACATTCTTCCAGAAACATTATTGCGAAGTTAGGGTTAAAGTGATCTGATCTTTTAAAACATTATACATCGTTTATAGAATTTTTTTTCTGAAACGTGGACATTTAAGTTTTTTTTCTGTATGTTTAAGAAATTTTATATATATATATATATATATATATATATATATATATATATATATATATATATATATTTTTTTTTTTTTTTTCAAAATGACAAATCTTTCTATAAAACCTACAATGAAACATTCCTTAATGTAACTGACCACACACACTCACACACACACGGGTATATATATATATAAATTGTCACAAGCATGTATATATTTGGAAATTATTTACATATATTTACTTGCATATATGTATATTCATATCATTTATATCATTTACAAATAAATGTAATATATAAACAAAAAGTTTCTATAAATATATACATAATAAATATACACAGCCCCATATATTATGCAAACAAAAACTTATTTTGAATGTAATTAATTATTGACAGCACTTATGTACTGTCCTACTAATAATTAATGTTCTTCATGCAAAAGTGCAAAGAATTTATTAAAGATTATGTTTAGGTATTAAATTAAGGCAAATTTCAACACTTTTTGAAGTAACGAGAAAGACAATAAATAAAAAGTTAAGAGTTAAAAAGAGTTAAGATATGATTTCTGAAAGCATGTTATTCTTTGAAAGCGGAGGACAGAAGTGTGAGCTGCAGCTGTCTGGGAAGGTGTGACACCTGTCACTCATGATCAAGGCCCGACAGGAAGTGACCGGCGTTTATGTCCTTATTAGGACCGGACTGTTACTTTGATCCTGATGTGACTCTGACGGCTTCTTTCAGATCAAGAGGATGTTTGAGTGTTTAACACAACCTTAAACTGCTTTTTAAAAACACGGTGCTTATTGTGATGATGCATCTGTATTTTCATTTGGAATACTAAGATTACACTGTACATTTGATTTTAAAAAATATGGGATTTTCATATATGGAGAAAAGAAAATGATGTAAATTTGAATTAAAAAACAAGCTAATGTTAGAGGCCTTTTCAGCATCTGTTAACTGTATTACAAATAAAGAGAAAACAGATAGAATACAAAAAGATTAGAAAAGCTAGTGTGTGTTTTAAAGAAACAAGCAGATAGTAAAAGAATAAATGCAAATGAATGTAAACTTTCTGATTTGTTTATTATGCGAGTTTTTAATGATTGAACACAAGTAGACTAGGTTAACCATATTTATAAAAGTATCTGACAAAAAAAAGCTAATTGTAATTCCAAACATTATCCTTTTAAACCAAGAGTGTCTCTTGCGCTCCGTTCACTTTCCGAACCTCATCTTGAGTCTCTCAGCCAGCGGTCGAGGACTGTCCAGTGATGTGTCCGAATCGTCCTCCTCCTGTGTGCCGGACTCTTTCTCTGGTGTCTCAGCAGCTTTAACACTCATCGGGGCTGGTTTGGGTGGTTTAGACGTGACCCTGACTGTGTTCCTGGGCTTGTGTGATCCGGGTCGGTTCTCAGCGTCGCTGTCGTCACTGACGGGACTCGTCTTACACACGCTCTCAGAAGGGTTTCTGTGTCCCGAGACGCTCTTCAGAGGCCGGGCTGCAGGTCTGAGCGGGTTCTTGCTGCTTGTTTTGGTCTGAGTGTTAGTCGGGAGTGAACGGCAGAGGGCTTCTTCAGATTCTGGACTCTTCAGCTGCTGTTTCTGGAGTATTCGCTCCTTCAGAGAACAGCTTGTGTTTTCCGCAGGTCTCAGGTCAGTTCTGTCGCTCTGAGGCTTCTGGGACGGCGAGGCCGTGAATGATGAAGAGTCCCAGTCTATACTGCTGAGATGCAGCTGGCCAATCAGAGCCGACTCTGACAGGGGATTCTGGGAAGGAGGATTCTGGGTAACTCCAGGGTCTGGATCTGTGTCCGTCTGGAGAGACATCTGAGCAAAGAGATCTGACACGGCATCATGGGAATCAGCCGGCTTCTCTTTCCTCGCTCTTGGCTTCCTTTCTGCAGCGATTGAAAATAAAATATTAAATACATTGGTTCTTCACTTTTCAATAAAAACAGGAAAAACCTGAAATCAAAGCTTGCATTATTTATATTTTAAAGAGTACTGTGGTGTTGATTATAAAGGATTTATCTGAGCACATATGTTCCTTCATAAAACTGCCATTCAGATCTCTTTCCATTTATTTATTATTTTTTAATTCGAGCACTTTCTACAATCTCATAAATATCCAGTGGAAGAAAGTACCGTCTAACAGTTTATTCATGTTTGATAAATTGTTTTATTTGCATTCAGTTTTCATTTTATGTTGATATCAAATAATAATTTTATTTGGTGACAATGCCACAGAAAATCTTTTAAATGTTTATTTTTTAACATTAACTTGCATTATAAGTGCATTACAATAATCACATGTCAACCCGTGTTACTTTACTATCATTCATATACGATTATTTATAAT
>NW_020526880.1:50000-70838 GCF_003368295.1 Carassius auratus
TTATACATTTTTCTTTTATTCCAAATATCATTAGGATATTAAGTAAAGATCATGTTCAGTGAAGATATTTTATTAATCTCCTACTATAAATATATCAAAACTTCATTTTTGTTTAGTAATATGCATTGCTAAGAACTTCATTTGTACAACTTTAAAGATGATTTTCTCAATATTTAGATTTTTTTGCTCCCTCAGATTCTCAGATACTGTGCTCCACACAAACCCAGCACGCTCACCTCTCTCAGGACGGCCTTGAATCGGCCTCTGCTGGTGTTTTTAACAGCGGTCGGTTTGGCCTTGGCTTGGCCGTATCTCATCTCGCTGCGTTTGCTCATGGTCTCAGCCTTGATGCTCGGCGCGTCTCCCTCCATCACAAACACCAGTTTCACCCCCATCAGTGTGAGCGAGGACACGCGGAAGAACAGGTTCCTGCACGACACACAGCATCCACACCTGAGCCACTCTTTAATAAACCAGCTCAGATCCGTCACATGTGCTTCCAGACTCACCTGAGATGTGGTTTGGTGACTCTTCCCATCATGCCCTGCACGTGCTGGGCCTCACACACCCACAGGCTGAGGTCCACGGCGAGGGTCTTTCCTGACAGACTGTAGAGCGGCACAGACTGTCGGACCGGATCCAGGATGGACCAGAGCTCAGAGACACCCATCGCCTCCAGAAACACACACCAGAATCATTCAGAACAAGAAGCACCTAACACAATGACATATTTGTATATAAAATGTTTAATATATTTACCATCTCTCTGTATATATATATATATTATTATTATTATATATGGGATATTTATTATTAAATATTTCTGTTCTGCTCAACAAGGCTGCATATATTTGATCAAATATATAAGAAGAAACAGTAATATTACGAAATAATATTGCAATTTCAAATAAAGGTTTTCTATTTTAATCTGTGTTAAAGTTTAATTTATTTCTGAGATGTACAGCTGTATTTTCAGCATCATTCCTCCGGTTTTCAGTGTCACATGATCTTCAGAAATCAGAATAATATGATGATTTACTGCTACATTATTTCTGCAGTGTGTGTGTACATACATATATGTTATATTCTAAAATAATTATTTATACAATATTGTATATGTATATATAAAGTATATGTGTAATAAATACACACATATACGCACTGTCTATTGTTTATATTGTGTAGAACACTGTATTATTTAATATATCAGATTGAGCGCATTAAACTAAAGTCTCCACCGTTTAGGCGAACAAAGAACAAATTACTCGCACATCACAGAGATAGAGATTATGAGAAGGAAATGCTACTTACATATGTTATGTGTGTGCCTTGATGGATAAAGGGCGGTTTTTTTAAAATATTTAAGATGATTTAGGCGAATGTTTTGGTTAAGTGCAGCCTCGGTTTGAAAGTTTGAACTCGCGCCTATCGCAGATCTCGCGCGTCATCAGCGCCCCCAGCGGCCAGGAGGACACCACAGCGGCCTTCCGCCCAAAGTTCTTGAAGTTCTCTGCCAACTTAAAATTATTTTCATTCATTAGTGGGAACTAAAAGATTAAAAAAAATATACGAAACCAAAGATTAATAACTGTAAAAAATATATAAGTAAATGAAAAAGAGCGGTGAAATATCCCGGATGTGACGTGTCCAGACACCCGTATGTAGGTGACGTGCGTCTATGGTGACGTGTCTCAATCCCGGAATTTATCGCAGGAGCTTCGCAAGAATTCCTCAAAAACATCACAAAAACAACACAATAAGCGTGAGTTATTCAGTGAAACACACTATTGTTTGTAAAAGCGTCACTGTTAGTACGACAATATTTGTCTGAGATACAACTATTTGAAGATCTGGAATCTGAGGGTGCAAAAAAAAATCTAAAATCATAGGAAATCATCTTTAAAGTTGTCCAAATTAAGTACTTAGCAATGCATATTACTAATCAAAATTACGTTTTTATATATTTACGGTAGGAGATTTACTAAATATCTTCATGGAACATGATCTTTACTTAATATCCTAATGATTTTTGGCATAAAAGAGAAATGTATAATTGTGACTCATACAGTGTTATTGTTATAATGTTGTGCTGCAGTGAGATGGTGACTGATGTGCAGCTGGCCATCTTCGCCAACATGCTGGGGGTCTCTCTGTTCCTGCTGGTGGTCCTCTATCATTATGTGGCCGTGAACAACCCCAAGAGACCGGAGTGAGGCTGTGAGAGGAGCAGGTGAGCGCACACAGCGTATCCCATCAGCCCCTGCTCCGTCTCCATCTCAGTAGATGATCATCACTGCTGTTTCTCTTCCAGGATGACGAGGACCAGGAAACGGACGCCCGAGCAGCTTGTACATCTGCATTTTGTATAAAATTGATGTCAATAAATGTTCAAAGTGAGAGACTTTGTCTGTATGCGTTCTTCTTGTTAATACAACATGCACAATTGCGAATGAAATCAAATTGAATCATTCTAAATTTGCAAAAATCATTCTAGAATCACACTGAAAACCTATGAATTTCAGACAGTCGTCACTCAATGGCTGGATGTCTAAGTGGTGCCCACAGAATAACATAGGTTTCATAGACAATTGGACGAGCTTTTGGGGCAGACCTGACCTGTTTAAAAGAGATGGTCTTCATCCCTCCTGGGGTGGTGCCACTCTTCTCTCTAGAAATATGGCAAATAGTCTTAGTGTTTATACTTGACTAACTGGGGCCCAGGTCAGGAAGCAGACAGACTGGCTAAACCGACCGTCTGCTAGCTGCCTCCCGTCACAGAGGTCAGTTAATTCTCAGCACATAGAGACTCTTTCACCTAGATATCACTCTATAGAGACTGTGTCTGTTCCCCGAACTAGAAAATACAAAAAACGTCCAAACCAAGTTAAGATTAACAATTTAATTGAGGTTCAACAAATAAAAAGCAGATGCAATATGGATAAACTAATGATAAAGATTGGCTTATTGAATATCAGATCCCTTTCTACGAAAACACTTTTTATAAATAATATGATCACTGATCATAATATAGATGTGCTCTGCTTGACAGAAACCTGGCTAAAACCTGATGATTACATTATTTTAAATGAGTCCACCCCCCAAGATTACTGTTATAAACATGAGCCGCGTCTAAAAGGCAAAGGGGGAGGAGTTGCTTCAATTTATAACAACGTTTTCAGGATTTCTCAGAGGGCAGGCTTCAAGTATAACTGGTTTGAAGTAATGGTGCTTCATATTACATTATCCAGAGAAACCAATGTTAATGATAAATCCCCTGTTATGTTTGTACTGGCTACTGTATACAGGCCACCAGGGCACCATACAGACTTTATTAAAGAGTTTGGTGATTTTACATCCGAGTTAGTTCTGGCTAAAAAGTTTTAATAAAATAAAGTTTTAATAGTTGGTGATTTTAATATCCATGTTGATAATGAAAAGATGCATTGGGATCAGCATTTATAGACATTCTGAACTCTATTGGTGTTAGACAACACGTTTCAGGACCTACTCATTGTCGAAATCATACTCTAGATTTAATACTGTCACATGGAATTGATGTTGATAGTGTTGAAATTATTCAGCCAAGTGATGATATCTCATTATCTAGTTTCTTGTAAAGTTCATATAGCCAAAATTGTAAATTCTACTTCTTGTTACAAGTATGGAAGAACCATCACTTCTACCACAAAAGACTGCTTTTTAAGTTATCTTCCTGATGTATCCGAATTCCTTAGCATATCCAAAACCTCAGAACAACTTGATGATGTAACAGAAACTATGGACTCGCTCTTTTCTAGCACTTTAAATACAGTTGCTCCTTTACGCTTAAGGAAGGTTAAGGAAAACAGTTTGACACCATGGTATAATGAGCATACTCGCACCCTAAAGAGAGCAGCCCGAAAAATGGAGCGCAGCTGGAGGAAAACAAAACTAGAGGTATTTCGCTTATATGACCGCCATCAGTTCGTAGCAGTGAATGAAGATGTATCATATCGATCACAAGTGCAGTATGGAGTACCTCAAGGCTCAGTTCTAGGGCCGCTACTCTTCACGCTTTATATGTTACCCTTGGGAGATATCATCAGGAAACATGGTGTTAGCTTTCACTGTTATGCTGATGATACGCAGCTCTATATTTCCTCGCAGCCCGGTGAAACACACCAATTTGAAAAACTAATGGAATGCACAGTCGATATAAAAAACTGGATGACGAGTAATTTCTTACTGCTAAATTCTGAAAAAAAAAACAGAGGTGTTAATTATAGGGCCTAAAAACTCTACTTGTAATAACCTAGAACACTGTCTAAGACTTGATGGTTGCTCTGTCAATTCTTCGTCATCAGTTAGGAACCTAGGTGTGCTATTTGATCGCAATCTTTCCTTAGAAAGCCACGTTTCTAGCATTTGTAAAACTGCATTTTTCCATCTCAAAAATATATCTAAATTACGGCCTATGCTCTCAATGTCAAATGCAGAAATGTTAATCCATGCATTCATGACCTCAAGGTTAGATTATTGTAATGCTTTATTGGGTGGTTGTTCTGCACGCTTGGTAAACAAACTACAGCTAGTCCAAAATGCAGCAGCAAGAGTTCTCTTTAACCTGGCATACACATAACATACTAATATGCTTTTAATATCCAAATCTGTTAAAGGATTTTTAGGCTGCATTAATTAGGTAAACCGGAATCGGCAACACTTCCTAATGATGGAATGAACTGCCTTTAACTGTCATTTTACATTATTGACCCACTGTTTTCCTATAATGAATGTTGTTCAGTTGCTTTGACACAATGTATTTTGTTATGTTTTAAATGTAATATATATATATATATATATATATATATATATATATATATATATATATATATATATATATATATATATATATATATATATATATATATATATATTCATTCATTTTTTTAGATGATAAATAAACACTAATTATTTGATTGCATATTTATTTTTCAATTTTGAATAATATATACATATTATTTCATATTTTTCAACATTTTGAATTTTTACAATAATAAATATACACTATATTTGTTATTGAAACCTTTAGCATTATTCTCCATGTGTACATTTTACAAAAATATCATGTTTTTAATAACTGATATTCAAGATTCACTGTGTATTTTTTAAATATATAATTCAGTGCGTTTATGATCATTTATTTTTCTATTTCCATTTAATTCCTTCATAATTCGCGGTTTAAAAAAACAATTTGGAGGATGCCGGCATCGATCCCACAACCTCTTGCTTGCATTAGTTTGGGTGAAAAGCTCAAAGTAAGCTCACACAAGCCAATCACGTTTCGCCTGTGGCTTACTTTTGACCAATCGCGTGTCTCTCCTTTTATAATGTATGTATCGATTACATTTTTTAGTCTTGATTAATCACATTATTGTCTGTGATTAATCACAATTACTCGCATTGTTATGCACAAAACTAATAATGCATTCAAAAGTAGTGTATTGTTGTGCACTTTTTTAATAAATAAAAAAATACTGCTATATAAACAAAAGTGTAATAAAATTTGGTTTGCAAACACTTTCATCAAATAATGTGCTTTTTACAGCAGTCCAGAGCTTTTCTTTACAGCAGTTACAGAGTCCAGAGCCTCGATCATAATAACATTATAACAGGCATCTTCCGACCAGCAGGATCCACCGAAATTACCCGGAACTATTGTACCAGGAACTATTTCCCCCCAGACCTGTTGCGTTCAGCGTCTCCACCTGTTTTTTATCCAGCTTATGGTTTCCACCGCTGCCTAAAGTACCGGGAAGATTAGGCGAATAGTCTGGTGACGTAGGTCTGCGCGCGTTTCTCAATATAAAGTACGCACATCTCGGACTTGCATCCTCGGTAGTTCAGACTTTCCCCATTGGACTCGGGAGTGTGGAGGAGTGTGATCTCAGGGACGACGGCAATCCGGTAAATCTGCAAACATCAGCGTGCTTCATAACATCGGTCAGCTCGCCTTGACTACTGCAAGTTTCCTCACTGCATACTGCACCATGTACTACAGATTACAAGGACATAGTAACGTGAAAAGTCCTGTAAACCATAATACATCTTAGAAATTGACTTATTTTAATGTGTCTAATTTCTAAGATTGTATATTTTTGGAAATGAATGCAATATTAGATTATTCGCGTTTTAATACTGAGATTCAAGATTCTATATATATATATATATATATATATATATATATATATATATATATATATATATATTTGTAAAATATTTAATTCAGTGAAAGATGTTTACGAGCTCAATGTAAGCCCAATGTAAGCTCAAAAGAAGCCCAAAGAAAGCTTAAAGGCAAAAGGAAGCCCAAAAGAATATCAAAGTAAGCTCAGAGTAAGTTCTGATGGTAGAGAAAAGTGATTGGTCAAAAGTAAGCTACAGGCAAAACGCGATTGGCTCATGTGGGCTTACTTTGTGCTTACTTTGGGCTTCAGTATGCTGCAGTATGCAGGCGGATGTGAAACAGGAGAAACAAGTCTTTTCAACCGCAAGTTATGAAGGAATTAAATGGAAATATAAACGTAATTACTCAAATTAAGCCCAAAGTATAAAACATGAGCGTTTTGCCTGTAGCTTACTTTTGACCAATCACTTTTCTCTACCATCTGAGCTAATCCCCCTACATACTACATACTACATACTACATACTGCACTACGTACTACAGATTCCAAGGACGTGGTAACATAAAAAGACCTGCAAACCATAACAAAATATCTTAAAAAATGTTTCTACTATTTTTATTTTTTAGAAATTATTGCAAAATTACAATTTTCATGTTTTAATACTGAGATTCAAGATTCTGGATATATTTAAAAAAAATAATTTAGTGAGAGATATTTATGAGTATTTACTTTAATATTTCCATTTAATTCCTTCATAACTCACAGTTGAAAAGATTTGGAGGATGCGGGCATCGATCCCGCTACCTCTCGCATGCTAAGCGAGCGCTCTACCATCTGAGCTAATCCCCCTACACGCCATGTGCTGCATACTGCATACTACATACTGCACTACGTACTACTGGTTCCAAGAACTTGTAAACTATGATAAAATATCTTAAACTTTACTTATTTTAATGCTCGCCGAGTTTCTATTATTTTATAATTTTAGAAAGTATTGCAAAATTTGATTATTCAGAATTTTTCATACTAAGATTCTGTATACTGTTTTAATATTTTAATATTTAATTCAGTGCAAGTGCAGTTGTTCACTTTTAAATATTTTAATATAATTCCTTCATAATTCATGGTTGAAAAGACTTGGTTCTCCTGTTTCACATCCCCCTGCATACTATGTGCTGCATACTGCATACTGCACTACATACTACAGATTCCAAGGACGGGTAAACCATAATAAAATATATAAAAATGTTCATCAAGTTTCTACTACTTCATGGCGAGTTGTTCACTTTTATATATTTTCATTTAATTCCTTCATAATTCAGGGCTAAAAAGATTTGGAGGATGCGGGCATCGATCCCGCTACCTCTCGCATGCTAAGCGAGCGCTCTACCATCTGAGCTAATCCCCCTACATACTATGTACTCCATACTACATACTATACTACATACTACAGGGACGCAGGACAATGAAAAGGTGTGTAAAATTGACTTATTTTAAGTACTATATGCTGCATATTTGCACTACGTACTACAGAATCATTCTGTCAGACCTCAACAAATTGAGTATTTATGATGTTTATTGAATACGCGTCTATTCCACTTATACTTCCACACACACACACACACACACACACACACACACACAGCTTTTAATTCAAGATTTTCTTAAATCAATAATAAAACCGTGGTGACCTGTTTGGACCAGGGTATGAATATTTTCAAAAGGCAAAGTTGGTCTAAAATTGTAAAAGACCGGTTAATCTAGTTAATGCTGCATGGAAGTGTCCAGAAAATAAATGACCATTTAAAGTTTTTTACAGACGCTAGGACACATTTCTCAATACTTAGGTCACTTTCGCAAAACTCTTCACACAGTTCTCCTAACCAACTCTCAGCTTGGCAAAGCAGTTCATTTCACATTCACAATGCACTACAACTACCAAAACACTTTCTTTAATAAAATATATTTCATTCAAATATTACTGTAGAAATGTAGCAATTTGCTGTCTTAAAAACAGTATGTAAGCATGTGCAAATTGGCCTGTTTGTACAAAGAGTTTTGTGTCTGAGTGAGAAAAGAATTCATCAAATTTGAGAGATGTAGTCACTGAATGCATTTTGTGCCAAAGCAATGATAATTGATCCTCAGTTTAGCCCACATAGACTTCTGTTGTGCTCACTGTGTGAAGAGTTTTGCAAATGTGCCCTAAGTATTGGGAAATGTGTCCTAGCGTCTGTAAAAAACTGTAAACTATTCGTGTGCTCTGGTTTGTTGAATGTGTTCACACCGTTTTCTTGGACAGTGGTGTAATGTATCTGTACTTGAGTTTTTATATTTCTGTCCGAAGCACATTCGTTACTTACTACAGAATAAAGCCAGAAGAACTGAGAGTTCAGGAAAGCAGAAGTTTGAGGAATCAGTGGTTTGGGTCTGCTGCGAGTTAAGAAGACTCCTAAAAACACCTTTTCCCAAGTGCACACTCAACCGCTGATAAAGCGTTTTTTTTTTCTCAAGTCAAGGATGAGGTGCGTGATATAATACAGTATATCATCTGCGATAATATGGTATGTGTTGTTTTATGTGCGATCTGATATTATGGAACCCTATCAGCTAAAACAGAGAGCACGCATGGGATTATAATTTCTGTAGAACGCAAACATGTTTTTTTATTTTTATGGTTTAATATCATTTAAATCACACCAAAGAGTGCTGTTGTTTTCTCGATATTTCAGCATGATAACAAATTTAATAATTTTACAACATTGTAATAAAGTTGGTATAAAGTGACTCGCTATTTATAGCCTACACAATATCGCCTGTTTTGGTGTTTACTTATTGAACGAATCAGCGTTTTGAACGAGTCGGTTGAATGAATCGGTTGAATCTCAATGACTCACTCATTAACAGTCACTTGCTGTCACCTACTGGTGGTTTTAATTTCACAAGGATGATTCACAACGATTTTTTTATCCAAGTTAAAATCATTTTAAATATCGTTTTTCAAACTGTAAATACATCTAAACCCTATTTCAAATGATTACTTGTGTTGGAATGAAAGAATATAAGTACCACATGAAGTGTTTTTTATTCTTATCTTAAGATAAAAAATGGAAGAAAGAGTTCAAACTGAACACAATATTGCTACTCAAGCTTTGTGTAAACACACACACACACACACACACACATTTTTTTTGTATCGAAGTATTGTCCTGCCGCTCACATAAAAAGCTATTCAGATTAGATGTGCGTCTGTAAATACAGATTGTTAAGAATTGTATCCTATTTTCCGTTTTTATGTATAGTCTAATACAATTAGTGAAGTATTTAAGGTTAAATGGAGAAAAGATTTAAATTCAATGCAAAGAGGCAAATTAAAGTATTTTTTTTTCGGCCAGAAAAATTATAATTTCCATTTGCAATGCCATTATTTACCCACTCTAATAAATACACATGTATCTAGTCTAGTTGCTCAAAACAGTATTGCAGGTCATAACTGATGACTTATTTTTAGGTTTTGCATAAATATTTAGACACGATCTAACACTCGTTTTTCAAATTATACATTTTAAAAAGATACTTGTATAAGCACACACAAGTGAATATTAATTCATGAAAGAAAATACTGAATTTAACCCAAGAAAAGTAAGTACAGTATTCATGCGAACTGATAGTGAATCAAGAGATCTGAATTGATTTGGGCTTCTATCAAGCAAATGCAATCATTATAAACAAAATTGATCTTTGCAATGCAGATAAAATAGAAGCTGCATCTGAAGTGCCATTTAGATGTTTTTACACACTGTTTAATGCAGCTCAGTGGGACATGGAATACTTTAGCCTACAGTTACAAATTAATAAATAATGTTTTGATATTTTAAAGATAAAACATTGAAAACTGATGTTTGAAATTATTTAAAAAATGAAAAGGTTCCATAAAATGTGAAATTAAAACCGCCAATAGGTGGCAGCGAGTCACTGTTAATAAGTGAGTCATTGCGATTGAACCGAATCATTTAAACGGTTGATTCATTCAGGAACGAAGCACTTTAATGTTGCTCAGAGACTCAAAACTGTGGCTGCAGCAGGTGCTGCATTTTATTCACTTCTTAAACTATTGTGAATTTACATTCTGCATTTAAATTAATATTACCCACTGCAAATCATCCCAGGGGTGGCCACAGGGGTGGCCAGAGTTTATACAGCCACCCCTTGGGGGCGCCACTGTATAGACGTTTACCCAACTATGACAACTTCTGCTAGAAAATATGAAAGGGTTATGTTACTACATTCAAGATAAAATAGTTTTTTTTTTTACTTGAAATAAAATTCCTACATGTGCACTGTTCAAATTATATAGATTTGTATTAATTTTTTATTTAGTAAATGCTCAGCTGCAAAAACATGTTCTGAAACATAAAGTAAATGAAATTTACAAGTTAAGTTAATTTAAGTTAAATTATATTAACATATGAAATACATACAAATGTATATATATTTTTTGTTTGTTTGTTTTGGGTGGGGTGGGACCTCCCCAAGAGCTTTGACACAATTCGAACACTGGGTACATTTGATATGAAAAAATACATTTCATACTTGAGTACAATAAATATCACACTTTAAGACTTTACTCAATTTATATTCAAAATGGTGACTTCTATCAAAGTCATTTTCTGGTAATTTATCAGTACCTTTACTTTATCCACTGATCTTGAGCTTCTTTGTGCGAGTGAATGGAACATTGCACGTGAAACTAGTTACTGAAGAAAAGAAAAGTGTTACCCTCCTTCGAGCCGGATTCGAACCAGCGACCTAAGGATCTCAGTGACATCACCGCTACAGTCCTCCGCTCTACCAACTGAGCTATCGAAGGGGCTGGATCTGTTACAGAACAACCGGAACAAAAGTAGAAGTTCTACCATATTTGCTAACATTAGCTGATAATGTACTCATCCCAGATCAGAATGAGTGTGTTTCTTCATCAGGTTTGTAGAAAAGCAGCACTGCATCAGTGTCTCATCAATGGATTCTCTGCAGTGAATGGGTGCCGTCAGAATGAGAGTCTGATAAAAACATCCCAATAATCCACAGCACTCCAGTCCATCAGTTAACAAAGAAAACACACACCCTTTTAACTCAAATACATAGTCTATAATCCATAATAACACTTCCTCCAGTGAACAAGTGCATCTCCTTTTGTCTCTCACAGATTAGTTTAGATCTGTTTAAACGCTGCTTGATCTGTGCAGATTTCTCTCCTGATTCAGACCAGAACACTTTTTTAGCTTTATACTCGGATTTCAGATAAAGAAGTCTTGATGGATGCGTTTCTTACAAAAACACAGATTGTGGATGTTTTAAACCGAAGGCTTTGGGTTTCACCTCACAATGAATATTGAAAAGAAAAAAAAATATCACAGTAGCTGTGAGCAGGACTGAACAGCATTGGTTTATTTATAAATCATTTACAAAGTAACAAATCAGCTCATCTTACAGGACACATCTGCTTCAAACGATACATTGTATTTCAACAATGTGGTTTCCATAGCAACCCGTGTTGTTCAGGGTCCGGTGGGTTTGAGGACAGACAGTAAATCAGTCACATTAATAATGTTCAGTGTTCAAGTACAGAGCTCAGCCAGCAGCAGTAGTCATTAGTGATCCACACAGAGCTAGAACACCATGAAAAACATCCGCATAAAAGACAGACCTGTCAGTACAACAGATATAAAATCATGCAAACTGACGAAAAAGAGCAAAGAAAACAGAAAGGGTGTGTGTGCATCACGCTCTGGACAGCAGCTCCTGCGCTCGGCTCTTGGCCGCAGACGTGGCGTCCTGCAGGTAAACCCAGGTGCTGTTGGTGAAGGATCTCAGGTGCTTCTGGAAGCAGTGGAGCGACACCTCGCCGCTACAGACACACAAAACATCCAACGCCGTCAGCCAATCACAACACAGCTTATCACATACAGAGCTTCTAATGGTGCTGCATACTATCCGTCCTAAACCGTGTTAAAAACAGAAACCGTATGTTCCAAATCAAAGCATGTTTAAAGGAGTGTGTCACAGATGGTCACACTGTGCGGTAAACGAGGGTTCGATTAGAAAAAAAGTGTAATGGTGGTAATGTGAGAGCGATGGACAGGCAGAGACGGCTTTGAGTGATGATCAATCCATGTCTTACCTGATTCAAAAACATTTAATGTGACACGTTATATTTCATCTGCAGTAACACTGTGAACTTCTAGAATCATACGTTTAGTCGTTCACTTTGAAATGCATCATTATGCAAATATATAAAGCGTCTCACACACTTCTCTTCATTTCTCGGAAGGAAATTCTATTACACGATATGTGGATCTGGTTGCCGTGTGGCTGGACTGTGTTATGTGTGTGTGTGTGAGACTGACTCGCAGGACTCCTGCAGGCTCCTCCAGACGCTCTGAAGCGCTGCGCTCACACACTGCAGCGCTGGCACCAGCACACGCTCCTGGACGTACAGCAGCAGCTGCTTCACATACTCCAGCATCTCAAACACACTCTCCGGAGTGTGTGTGTGGACCTGAGGAACGAGACCACATCAGCACAAACACTCTCAGCTTACACCAACCTGATGCACTCAAATAACACAATTAAACAAAACTACACAAACACAGTAAAGAAGAAAGAATAAAATCAAGTCAACTAAAATAAAGTGGAAAAAACTAAACCATAAAATGATATTTAAATAAGTATTAGACTGCTGACCCATTGGATGAGCAGCGGCACGTTCTCCTGCAGCCACAGCCAGATCTCAGAGCTCCTCTGAGCGAGGAAGAGTCCGGCGACCTTCATCCGCTCGCGAGCGTCCTCCAGCAGCGGCGCAGTGCTCTCCAGCACCAGAGAGTAATAGTGCGGCGTGTTCTCCGCCAGACAGCTGCAACACACACACACAAACACACCTGAGTCAGGTGACACGCAGACACACGGCTAGCACACGCCTGACGCTTCCTCACCTGACGCCCAGCTGACTGTAGTGTGACACTTTACTCCAGGCCTGCTGGGATACGGCCTTGACCCCTGACCTCTCCAAGTACACATCTGTGGTCGAGCCGGCGAACGACCCCTGTGACCTGATGTCATGCGCAACGAAGCCCCCGAAGAACACCAGTGACATCATCAGCATGCGCCACCAGGGGAACCCCCGACCGTGCATCTTCTGCTGCAGAGACTGATGGGAAACAAACATGGCACACAGTCAAACAACTTATGCCACGTTTCCACCGTTTCCACCCTTGCCGTCTGCACATTAGCTCCGCCCACTAACAGCGGTTCTTAAAAGCAGAAGAACTCCAAAGGAACAACGTTATTTTGAAAAGAAAATACATGAAAGAATATCGTTTACATGTAGCGCATCAATTCAGCCTCTGTGTGTGTGTGTGTGTGTGTGTGTGTCTTACGTGGCAGAGCGAGTTGCAGTCGCTGATGTGCTGTGTGTTTGTGCTGCTCTGGAGCTCGTCATTGGTCACTTTGAACGACTGGATGGTGTCCTGAAGGTTTTTCTGCAACTAAACCACAACACATGATGAGCACAGGCTGATAGATCTGCATTCATGACCAAATCAACAGTTCCTAAAATGCCCATTAATGTCATTATGAACCAAAATATTACCTAATAACATTTAAAAGGGACATGGGAATAAAACACACGGTACAGTGAAGGAAGACTCTGGTGTGTGTGTGTGTGTGTCGGACTCTTACCTTCGGTGGAAGTGTGTTCCAGGACTTCAGCAGGTGATTCAACAGAAGACTGAAGAGAAAAGGAGAAAAGCATTAGTGAAGTGTTGGGTCCAGTCGTCCGCAGGTGTTTAACGGTGAAGACTGACCTGGACTGAGGCAGGTGTTTGGTGTATAACTGTCTCCAGACGCTCAAACTTTGTCCGTCCAGCGTCAAACACTCGGTCAGGCTCCGGAGCAGCTGCACACACACACAGAGCAAGGACAGCACACTAATGAGGGCACTACGATGCTGACGACACAGAATACAGTCAGAAATACATAGAAAGAACACAGAATCTCAAAGCTCCTCAGTACAACCTAAATAATAACTGTGTCCCACCTCTTTCTTCATGGCGTCAGGGCAGTTCGGTGTGGCTCGGGACAGGAACGACGGGAAGTACGTGTGCAGCGTCGATTCGGGTTTGGCTCCGAACGCCAGGACCTTGAGCCGCGGGTAAAGACGACACAACTGCTCCTGCAGACTGCACAACAACATCAGGACATGAATCAGCACGGGAATAAGAGTCAGGACGATGACCTGAGCATCACACAGAGAGTCTCACCTCGGGGACAGGGCATTTTTGGGCATGTAAGCAAAGTCCAGCAGCGGGAAGAACTCCTTCGGGCCCATGATCCCAAATCCTTTGGTCAGGTTGGCATGAAGACTGAAACACAGACACAAAGAACCTGAGCTTCAAATCAGACTGTGCAGAACTCACAGATTGAGCTCCAGCGAAGACTTACGTGAGGAGGCGCTCCAGATAAGCAATGGCATACGCAGACAGAGCCTTCATCCCAAGAACTGGAAGCATGATCCCCAACCAAACTACAGGACAGAACACACCATCACTGCTGCTTCTGTGAGGCTTTCCAGATGTTATAGAGGTCATGTTAAATCCCAAAGAGAGCTAGCTGAAGAGCAGCAGTTATTTCTCAATGATTGCTCAAGCTCTCTCTGGTCTTCGCTGGCGCTCACCTCTGATGCCCTGGCTGAGGTCGTAGAATCCCGCCTGTCCCAGAGCCCACATGATGGTCAGACACTTGACCGGACGGTTCTGATGGGAGCGCAGCAGCTCCAGGTGCTGCGGAGAGGTCACACGGGGGTCAAAGGTCACACAGGAGTATTACAGAGACAGAGCGACACACGTCAATCTGAAAATCACATCCAGCGGGGGGGGAACACTCCAATGCTCTCCATCGCAGGAAGCTGCCTCCTGCTCATTTCTGACTTCTAACACAAATCAGAACGATGCCTAAACGCTGCTGTGTGACGAGGTGTACAGCAAACAAGCTCAAAAACCCAGAACTACGTTTTTACAAGCTGTCGACCCAATAAATGAGCATTTAAGGACACATAAGAAGAGCACGATGTGTAATATTATTCTGAGAACTGGAGGGAAATGTAATCAGAAACATTCATTATTTTTAATGTCAAGGGATTATTTCAGCACCCGATGTGAATCTGAGAGGAGATATATTGAGAAACTAGTTTATTGGTCTATGTCGGTGTCCCTCCTCCTAGAAATGACCCGACTGAACGGCCCAGTGTGAAATACCCCATCATCTACAACACATCTTATTTCAGCAAATTGACCAGGCAGCTTTTCTTCTTTTGGCTTGAATTGATGTATTAAAATAACAGAAACTAAAAACTAAAACCACACTCTCATATTTAAAAACATCATCATAATAGTAAAACAAAATCCAGAAAAATTACAGTATGTCTTGCTTATCAATATACATTTTCAACTACAATAAATTATTAAATTATAGTGGCAATAATTCAATTGTTCAGACATCCTTTGGATTATTAATTTAATTAAGAGTGACTCACGTCAGCGAGGTTCAGCGTGACGATCTGGGGTTTGTCCTGCACGAGAGCCTGGATGCACATCCTGTATCCATGCAGAGATTCACCTGTGGAGCAGACACAGATCAACACGGAGCGCTCGGAGCGGAGCATCACGAACCTGACGTGTCATCTCCACTCACCCGGCTGTCGGTCCTGCTCTCGTAACATCGTAAACACGCAGTGGTCCAAGAACTCGGGCAGCGCGTCTGAACACTTGCCCAGCAGGTTTCTGATGACGGCCTTCAGCTCCTTACCAGCGAGGCAGTATGGGTAATCTAGACACACAGACTCAGATTAGGTTCTGATATAATGACTCGGAAAACACTAAACAAGATCTGAACACATGCTCCAGAGCTAGAAATATTTCAATTGTGATCTTATATGACAGATCCATCATGCAACACAACACACACTACATATGGATCTCATTAAAAGCCTGTTTCCTCATATTAGCGCTAGCTGCGGCGGTGGTTGTGATCTGGACGGACCGTGAGCGTAGCTGCTGAGCGTGGGCTCGGTGTCCGGCGCTGGGAGCTTGTAGTTCAGGTATCCGGCCAGATCCTTCACCCAGACGCTCGGATTCTCAGGAAACAGACTCTGACTCTTCTCCAGCATCTGCTTCAGCTCCAGCACATCCAGCTGACACACACACACACACAGGTGTCAGATCTACATGCATTCATCAGCAGGTGTGTGTGTGTGTGTGTACTCACGGCTCTGACCGCCTCCTCCAGGCTCTTGTAGCGTGTTGGTTTGCTGCTGGCGCTGGCGGGGGGTTTTTTGGTCTGTTTGGCTGCATTGGGTTTCTTCTGCTGGGGTTCGGTCGCTGGAGGAACCTGCTCCTTGTTCTGCTTCTTCCCAATCTTCTCAAAGCCGTCGAATATGGTCTCAGACATCACGTCTGCAAACGTCCGCACAGAGAACAGAATGAGACAGAAGAGCGTCAGCGCTCCAGTCCTGACCCACGACACACATTTCACCACACTCCCAGACGCCCAGCAACACTGCACAGACACCCAGGGCGCATATATATGTATATATATAAAATCAGTTTTAGTTTTTAAGATAATTTTAAATGAATAAGTTTAAAATAAAGTGAAAATATATTTTACTATCCTTAAGAATTTAGTAAGGGTTACATACAAGTTATATATACATATACATACATACATATATATATAAAACTTACACAAAATACATATTGTAGGAAAGGTCTTGAGTATCAAGATTCCATATTTGGTGATTGTTTTGTGATAGAAGTAATACTGATATAGATATTTAGACATTTGTGTCAGGAATTAAAGCATATTAAAAATTCAATGGAGTTTTGATGGCGCCCGGTGGCTGTGTGTGGTATAACGCCCCACATACAATCAGGAACCTCCATTTTTGTATATCAACTTCAAATTTGGAATATAACTTATTTAGACATAAGGCTTTCATCATATATATATATGTGTGTGTGTGATCAGCTTTATTTTTGAAGATAATTTTACATTATCTTAAAAATATGTAAAACCGCGAAAATTAACTGAGCATTTATTTTTGTTTTTTATTAGTTTAGAGTTAGGACATTTATTTTAAATGAATGTATTCATTTTTTTGTTGTTTTTAAAGACATCTATACAAGTTTTATTCATTTTATTTAAGCTTTAATTAAGTCAACTTACACAGTCTGAAAATAAAATAATAAATATAGCTTTAAAAATAGCTGCACAATACAACAGAAAAATAAACATTTGGTATATAACAAATATTAATTTTTCTGTTGTACAGTGGATCGCGGAGATCTGACTCTGTTTGTTTTTGAATCTTCGCTCGGTTCTTCTGGTCAGATATATCGGGTATTAAACAAGACAGATGTTATGATGATGTTATTTCTGTGCTTGAGACCGAATCACAGATGAATAGCAAGCAGCTGGAGGTCGGTTTCTCTGTGTTTCTGCTTGTTTTTCTCGTGTTTTGTGATTTGACTCACAGTTGCTGTCAGTGTTAGCGTCCCTCAGCGCGTTCCGGCCGGGTTTCTTCTCCTGAGTTTTTCCCCCGGAGCTGCTGCTGATGTTCTGTTTCTTTCCTTTCTTCACCACCTCCCATTTGCCCGCACCGGAGGCCATAATCTCGAGCTACAATAAACCAGTGATAAATAATAACCGACGCTGTCGTTCGGATCAAACCAACGGTTCTTTTGCCACGTCTGGTCTATTAGCGGTGCGCGGAACTGCTTCCTGTTTCAGCTCATCCACTCTCTGCGCGCTTCCGGTGAGTGCTTTCAAACCGAGCCCGTGCTACTAGTGCTCGTGCTGTCTGTTTTGTGTATTATTTAATTAAAACTGACTAAACGTAAATCTCATGTAGTATTTGGTATATAATCGGTATGTCGCGGTCTGAAAATGAGCTGTTTGTTCATGTAATCAACTTGATATTCCGGGAAACCCGCTAGCCCGCGGGCTAAATGCCGGGGAGCTAACCCGTTTGACCAATCGGAAGCGCCGCTGAGTAGCATGTGACTTTATGGTCACGTACAGGAAAGAGCAGACGATCGGATGCGCTGTTTGAAGTTGTTCTTTGTTAGTGACGTCACTCACGCCTAACGTATTCTTTTGAAAATGAGATGTTGAAAAGCTAATAGATGATACAAATCAAACGTGTTAAATAACAATAAACTATTAAAAAAAAGCAGTTTTAAAATAAACGCAACTAAAATAAAACACTTACTGAAAAATGGCTAAAAAAATACGATGTAGCACGTTCTAAAAATTAATTCATGAAAATGTAAAATTAAATAATTTAAAAATAAAAACAATTACTATTACTAATTAAAAATTCCATCAAAATAATGGAAATGAATTTTTACTTTAAAAATAAAACCGAATGTTAATTTAAATCTTTTAAAAATAAACAATTAAAATAGAACACTACTAAAAATAAAATCATATGCATGTGTAATTATAAGAAATATATATATATATATATATATATATATATATATATATATATATATATATACACAAAATTAAAAGTACTTACTGAAAATTAAATAAGAAAATGTAAAATAAAAAATAAAAAACAAAAAACTCTAAAATTGTGTGGAAAAAACTGACACAGTATTCACTTTAATTAATCTTAACTAAATTTCATCTTCATGAATGAAAATGTACAAATAAAATATTTTGTACAAGAGACCATATTTTTATATTTTATTTGACTAAATATTTTTAATCATATGCATCATATATATATATATATAATATAAAGTGATATATTCATCACTGTGACCCTTTAAAACTTAATTACATGTGATATGATTATTTATTAAATCATTTCTTAGTGTCTGATGTCCGTATGAGAATAAACCAGCAAACACACATCCTTCATTCCTCACACACTGTTTATTTTACATGGTAAAACTCCACATGGATGCATGTTTGATGAGGTGTGAAAGGGTTAATGACACTGGCCTGTCAATCAAAACCGACCCGTCAATCAAATAAAAAAGACTTGAGACTGAAATGTTAAATTAAAATATAGCAGCTAGAAAACTCTGTTTCATATCATCAGTCAGTTAAACGTTAGTAACGGCCGAGTCTCTTTTCATCTTATGAATTTATAGCATTTTTCATTCAAAGTTAGCATTTTGTATTCATTCATTTCCGTCCTAAATAAATAAAACTCTCACCCCTGCACTATCAGTACTGATTATAATCAGCTCGAAGGCTCGGTTTAGTGTCCTGACACGTGTTTCTGGTCTGATGGAGAATATATGAAGACCAGACACACAGAATAAGAAAGTGAACAGGCCTCATGTTGATTTGATGCTGATTTAACCTGCGCTTTGTCTGGGATTCGATCTTAGTACCACTTCATTCACTGCAACTACAGTAAAACCCTCTAAACACAACGCAAATAAAACAAATGACTTACATTCTCGTCAAGCTCTAATAAATTAGCTGATTAGAGCCAAATCAAAAAACAAATGTTAGTTGATAACCTTGGCTGTGTGTGTCTCTACATCAGTGTGTGTGTGTGTGTGTGTGTGTGTGTGTGAAAGTGTCACTGCCTCATCATCATCGAGTCGTCAGGATTCGTCATTATACCCACAGCCAATAAAACATCAGCTTCACCGCATCAATTCAGACCTCATTAGCATAGGCACGCCCCTACTCACTCTATTAGACCACGCCCCTAGTGTCTGCTGGTGGGGGATGGAGTGAAAGAGAGGGAGAGAAAGAAAGAAGGATGACATGACGAGAGAGAGAGAGAGAGAGAGAGGGAGGATCAGTATTCATCCTGGTCCTGTGGCTGTTCATCAATGTCCTCGTCCTCCGGAGGAGCGAAACCATCCTGAAACAAACCCAGAAAACAGAAAACGTGATTGCGTCTTTAATTCCACAGTTTTAGTCTTTACATGCCCACAATTGAAAGATACAAACTTGCAATTGTGACAAAAAAATTATATTTAATTTTCAGAAAAAAAAAACTGATTTTTTTTGTTATTTGTGAAAAGAAAACCAACTGGATTTGTGAGAAAAAGTCAGAAAATGTAAATTTAAAATTAAAAATAGAATTTTGAGAAACAATTCTGAATTCTGAGAAAAGCTAAAATTCTGAGGAAAATCTCAAAATTCGTAGAAAATTTTATGAATGGCGAGAGAAAAATTGATAAAAAAAATCTGACTTCAGAAAAAAAGGAAAACTGCAAGAAAAAAGTTAGAATTATGAAAAAAAAAACGTATAATTGCGAGAGAGAAAACCATTCAGAGAAAGAAAAACTGATTTCTGAGAGCAGTCAGAAATTCCGAGGAAAAGCTGTAGACTCAGAGAATGCTGTCTGCTGATTTCTGATGATATGTGAGATGTGAGATACCTCTGTGGCGTAGAGCACCTCCAGGATCTTCCCGAGCACAGGGCTGCTGTCGCACTCGTTCTCCTGACAGATCAGCTCGATGTCACGCAGTTTACCGAAGTAAAAGTCTCTCTCTTTCTCCAAACCATCCACCGTCAGTTTCAGGTCCATCAGCTGCACACACAGACACAGACACAGACACACACACACACACACACACACACAC
>NW_020526881.1:0-21864 GCF_003368295.1 Carassius auratus
TGGGATCGAATCCGGGGTGGGTAATGTCGATCCGATGGAAGTTCCGTTTGGCCGTTTTGCTTCGTCCCGCTCGTTGCTCTGGCTACAGCCCTCAGGGCTTGCCCCGGTATCGCTGCTTGCAGCTATATTTATTATTATTATTCTTCTTCTTCTTCTTCTTCTTCGTCAATGGGGGTCTATGGCAGCCCTTATGAAGGGAACATGGAAAAATGATGAAATTTGGCACACTTGTAGAGATGACCATTTATTAGTGATCTGAGATCAACTTTGGGGTCCTCTAGGACAACTTACAGCGCCACCACCAGTTCAAAAATTCAACATTCACACTTAAATAACTCTTGAACACTAATTCTATTGAAAATAAAACTTAGTACATCTAGTTTTGTCTCTTCATGGAGATTCCATTCCATACCTTTACATTAAGACTCGCCCATTACAGTAGCGGCCATTTTGAAAAGTACAGTATTCAGTCTAAACACTACTCCTCCTTCAAAATTGGTCCAATTCTTCTGAAATTTGGCTCAGATGTTCTTTGGACTGAGCCGCACAGAAATGACTGAACAGAATTTTTGAACACTAGTGAAAAAAAAAGTTATGATGCTGTGAACTTACTGAGGTTCTAAAATCGGTTGAGATGCTGTATCTCGGCCAAACTTTGATCAATCGATACCAAACTTGGTACACTTCATCTACACCATGATCTGGGGGTCCATGCCAAATTGGGAATAGCGCCACCTATGGGTGTTGAGATACCAAAAATGCACTTTTTGCTTATAACTTCTGAACAATTCATCAGAAAATTATTTTCTTGATGTCTATGGATTCTTTAGATCATTTCCGGATCTGTGGATGTCAATTTGTCAAGACCACCAGGACCACCCTCCGCCATTTTGAATTTTGTCATAAATTGCTATATCTTTTGATCTACTGTACATATCTTCACAAAAATCGATAGGCATCATCAACAACATGTGCCGGAGGTACCCCGGAAGTTAGAAGACAGCGCCACCTAGTGTTCAAGAGATATAACGATTCTTGCAAAACCCCTTATAACTACTGTAAATGTTGATCGATTTTTGATATTTTTATGTCATTTGATTCCGTGGGTTATGCCGAATCTGATGATGTCTCATTTGCCATTTTCCAATATGGCGTCTGTCCGCCATATTGAATGGAATGAAATACAGTTTTTTCGCTACTCCTCCCTGAAATCTTGTTCAATTTTGTTCAAATTTTATCAGATGAACTTCAGACCGGGCCTGACAGAAATGACTGAACAGATTTTTGATATTCACTCCCGTTCCCGACGTGTACAGCTCTGAAGTTGACCGTGCCTGTGCTGGTTGATTTATGCTAATTAGCTTAGCATGCTAATTAGCTAAAATGCTAACACGTTTCTATTGACTCTAATGGGTCTCCTGAGCTATCTGGTTAACTTTGAGCAACGTTAGCATTTTTTAGCGTAGCATGCTAATCTGGCTAAAATGCTGCTTCGGGCTTTTTAGAGTTAATCTCACACCTAACCTCTCTCTGTGGCCATGCAAAACAGTGGTGTCACCTAATGTGCGCACCTTCGCTAAGGCACTCGTCCGCAAACCCGAAGGGCGTGGGGATCGATCCCGAGGTGGGTAAAGTCGATCCGATGGAAGTTCGCGTTTGGCCGTTTTGCTTCGTCCCGCCTCGTTGCTCTGGCTACAGCCCTTCAGGGCTTGCCCCGGCGATCGCTGCTTGCAGCTATATTTAGGGGCCAAGCCAGAAGGGCTGTAGCCCCTATTGTATCTGTATGTTTTATTATTATTATTATTATTCTTCTTCTTCTTCTTCTCGTCCAATGGGGGTCTATGGCAGCCCTATGAAGGGAACATGGGAAATGATGAAATTTGGCACACCTTGTAGAGATGACTCATTATTAGTGATACTGACCAACTTTGGGGTCTCTAGGACCAACTCTACAGCGCCACCACCAGTTCAAAAATTCAACATTCAAACATTAATAACTCTTGAACCACTAATTCTATGAAAATAAAACTTAGTACATCTATTTTGTCTCTTCATGGAGATTCCATTCCATACCTTACATTAAGACTCCGCCCATTACAGTAGCGGCCATTTTGAAAAGTACAGTATTCAGTCTAAACACTACTCCTCCTTCAAAATTGGTCCAATTCTTCTGAAATTTGGCTCAGATGTTCTTTGGACTGAGCCGCACAGAAATGACTGAACAGAATTTTTTTTAACGCTTAGTTCAAAAAGTTATCATGCTGTGAACTTACTGAGGCTGACCTAAAATCGGTTGAGATGCTGTATCTCGGCCAAACTTTGATCAATCGATACCAAACTTGGTACACTTCATCTACACCATGATCTGGGGGTCCACGCCAAATTTGGGAACAGCGCCACCTATGGGTGTTGAGATACCAAAAATGCACTTTTTTGCTTATAACTTCTGAACAATTCATCAGAAAATTATTTTCTTGATGTCTATGGATTCTTTAGATCATTCCGAATCTGTGGATGTCAATTTTGTCAAGACCACCAGGACCACCCGTCCGCCATTTTGAAATTTTGTCATAAATTGCTATATCTTTTGATCTACTGTACATATCTTCACAAAAATCGATAGGCATCATCAACAACATGTGCCGGAGGTACCCCGGAAGTTAGAAGACAGCGCCACCTAGTGTTCAAGAGATATAACGATTCTTGCAAAACCCCTTATAACTACTGTAAATGTTGATCGATTTTTGTTATTTTTATGTCATTTTATTCCTTTGGTTATGCCGAATCTGATGATGTCTCAATTGTCATTTTCCAATATGGCGTCTGTCCGCCATATTGAATGGAATTGAAATACAGTTTTTTCGCTACTCCTCCCTGAAATCTGTTCAATTTTGTTCAAAATTTTATCAGATGAACTTCAGACCGGGCCTGACAGAAATGACTGAACAGATTTTTGATATTCACTCCCGTTCCAGACGTGTACAGCTCGAAGTTGACCGTGCCTGTGCTTGTTGATTTATGCTAATTAGCTTAGCATGCTAATTAGCTAAAATGCTAACACGTTTCTATTGACTCTAATGGGTCTCCTGAGCTATCTGGTTAACTTTGAGCAACGTTAGCATTTTTTAGCGTAGCATGCTAATCTGGCTAAAATGCTGCTTCGGGCTTTTGAGAGTTAATTCTCACACCTTAACCTCTCTTCTGTGCCATGCAAACTGTGTGTCAACTAATGTGGCGCACTTAGCTAAGGCACTCGTCCCAAACCCGAGAGGTCGTGGGATCGAATCCGGGTGGGTAACGTCGATCCGATGGAAGTTCCGTTTTGGCCGTTTTGCTTCGTCCCGCTCGTTGCTCTGGCTACAGCCCTTCAGGGCTTGGCCCGGTATCGCTGCTTGCAGCTATATTTAGGGGCCAAGCCCAAGGGCTGTGCCCCTATTATCTGTATGTGTTTATTAGGGGCCAAGCCCAGAGGGCTGTAGCCCCTATTGTATCTGTATGTTTTATTATTATTATTATTCTTCTTCTTCTTCTTCTTCTTCTCGTCCAATGGGAGTCTATGGCAGCCCTATGAAGGGAACATGGGAAAATGATGAAATTTGGCACACTTGTAGAGATGACCATTATTAGTGATCTGACCAACTTTGGGGTCTCTATGACCAACTCTACAGCGCCACCACCAGTTCAAAAATTCAACATTCAAACGTTAATAACTCTTGAACCACTAATTCTATGAAAATAAAACTTAGTACATCTATTTTGTCTCTTCATGTAGATTCCATTCCACACCTTACATTAAGACTCCGCCCATTACAGTGGCGGCCATTTTGAAAAGTACAGTATTCAGTCTAAACACTACTCCTCCTTCAAAATTGGTCCAATTCTTCTGAAATTTGGCTCAGATGTTCTTTGGAGTGAGCCGCACAGAAATGACTGAACAGAATTTTTTGAACACTAGTGAAAAAAAAGTTATGATGCTGTGAACTTACTGAGACTGACCTAAAATCGGTTGAGATGCTGTATCTCGGCCAAACTTTGATCAATCGAATACCAAACTTGGTACACTTCATCTACACCATGATCTGGGGGTCCATGCCAAATTTGGACAATAGCGCCACCTATGGGTGTTGAGATACCAAAAAATGCACTTTTTTGCTTATAACTTCTGAACAATTCATCAGAAAATTATTTTCTTGATGTCTATGGATTCTTTAGATCATTCCGGATCTGTGGATGTCAATTTTGTCGAGACCACCAGGACCACCCGTCCGCCATTTTGAATTTTGTCATAAATTGCTATATCTTTTGATCTATTGTACATATCTTCACAAAAATCGATAGGCATCATCAACAACATGTGCCTGAGGTACCCCGGAAGTTAGAAGACAGCGCCACCTAGTGTTCAAGAGATATAACGATTCTTGCAAAACCCCTTATAACTACTGTAAATTTTGATCGATTTTTGATATTTTTATGTCATTTATTCCGTGGGTTATGCCGAATCTGATGATGTCTCATTTGTCATTTTCCAACATGGCGTCTGTCCGCCATATTGAATGGAATGAAATACAGTTTTTTCGCTACTCCTCCCTGAAATCTTGTTCAATTTTGTCCAAAATGTTATCAGATGAAGTTCAGACCGGGCCTGACAGAAATGACTGAACAGATTTTTGATATTCACTCCCGTTCCCGACGTGTACAGCTCTGAAGTTGACCGTGCCTGTGCTGGTTGATTTATGCTAATTAGCTTAGCATGCTAATTAGCTAAAATGCTAACACGTTTCTATTGACTCTAATGGGTCTCCTGAGCTATCTGGTTAACTTTGAGCAACGTTAGCATTTTTTAGCGTAGCATGCTAATCTGGCTAAAATGCTGCTTCGGGCTTTTGAGAGTTAATTCTCACACCTTAACCTCTCTTCTGTGCCATGCAAACAGTGTGTCAACTAATGTGGCGCACTTAGCTAAAGCACTCGTCCCAAACCCAAGAGGTCGTGGGATCGAATCCGGGGTGGGTAAATGTCGATCCGATGGAAGTTCCGTTTTGGCCGTTTTGCTTCGTCCCGCTCGTTGCTCTGGCTACAGCCCTTCAGGGCTTGGCCCCGGTATCGCTGCTTGCAGCTATATTTAGGGGCCAAGCCCAGAAGGGCTGTAGCCCCTATTGTATCTGTATGTTTTATTATTATTATTATTCTTCTTCTTCTTCTTCTTCTTCTCGTCCAATGGGAGTCTATGGCAGCCCTATGAAGGGAACATGGGAAAATGATGAAATTTGGCACACTTGTAGAGATGACCATTATTAGTGATCTGACCAACTTTGGGGTCTCTAGGACCAACTCTACAGCGCCACCACCAGTTCAAAAATTCAACATTCACAACGTTAATAACTCTTGAACCACTAATTCTATGAAAATAAAACTTAGTACATCTATGATCAATCTCTTCATGGAGATTCCATTCCATACCTTACATTAAGACTCCGCCCATTACAGTGGCGGCCATTTTGAAAAGTACAGTATTCAGTCTAAACACTACTCCTCCTTCAAAATTGGTCCAATTCTTCTGAAATTTGGCTCAGATGTTCTTTGGAGTGAGCCGCACAGAAATGACTGAACAGAATTTTTTGAACACTAGTGAAAAAAAAAGTTATGATGCTGTGAACTTACTGAGGCTGACCTAAAATCGGTTGAGATGCTGTATCTCGGCCAAACTTTGATCAATCGATACCAAACTTGGTACACTTCATCTACACCATGATCTGGGGGTCCATGCCAAATTTGGAACAGCGCCACCTATGGGTGTTGAGATACCAAAAATGCACTTTTTTGCTTATAACTTCTGAACAATTCATCAGAAAATTATTTTCTTGATGTCTATGGATTCTTTAGATCATTCCGGATCTGTGGATGTCAATTTTGTCGAGACCACCAGGACCACCCGTCCGCCATTTTGAATTTTGTCATAAATTGCTATATCTTTTGATCTATTGTACATATCTTCACAAAAATCGATAGGCATCATCAACAACATGTGCCTGAGGTACCCCGGAAGTTAGAAGACAGCGCCACCTAGTGTTCAAGAGATATAACGATTCTTGCAAAACCCCTTATAACTACTGTAAATGTTGATCGATTTTTGATATTTTTATGTCATTTTATTCCGTGGGTTATGCCGAATCTGATGATGTCTCATTTGTCATTTTCCAATATGGCGTCTGTCCGCCATATTGAATGGAATGAAATACAGTTTTTTCGCTACTCCTCCCTGAAATCTTGTTCAATTTTGTCCAAAATTTTATCAGATGAACTTCAGACCGGGCCTGACAGAAATGACTGAACAGATTTTTGATATTCACTCCCGTTCCCGACGTGTACAGCTCTGAAGTTGACCGTGCCTGTGCTGGTTGATTTATGCTAATTAGCTTAGCATGCTAATTAGCTAAAATGCTAACACGTTTCTATTGACTCTAATGGGTCTCCTGAGCTATCTGGTTAACTTTGAGCAACGTTAGCATTTTTTAGCGTAGCATGCTAATCTGGCTAAAATGCTGCTTCGGGCTTTTGAGAGTTAATTCTCACACCTTAACCTCTCTTCTGTGCCATGCAAACAGTGTGTCAACTAATGTGGCGCACTTAGCTAAAGCACTCGTCCCAAACCCAAGAGGTCGTGGGATCGAATCCGGGGTGGGAAATGTCGATCCGATGGAAGTTCCGTTTTGGCCGTTTTGCTTCGTCCCGCTCGTTGCTCTGGCTACAGCCCTTCAGGGCTTGGCCCCGGTATCGCTGCTTGCAGCTATATTTATTATTATTATTCTTCTTCTTCTTCTTCTTCTCGTCCAATGGGAGTCTATGGCAGCCCTATGAAGGGAACATGGGAAAATGATGAAATTTGGCACACTTGTAGAGATGACCATTATTAGTGATCTGACCAACTTTGGGGTCTCTAGGACCAACTCTACAGCGCCACCACCAGTTCAAAAATTCAACATTCACACATTAATAACTCTTGAACCACTAATTCTATGAAAATAAAACTTAGTACATATGATCATCTCTTCATGGAGATTCCATTCCATACCTTACATTAAGACTCCGCCCATTACAGTGGCGGCCATTTTGAAAAGTACAGTATTCAGTCTAAACACTACTCCTCCTTCAAAATTGGTCCAATTCTTCTGAAATTTGGCTCAGATGTTCTTTGGACTGAGCCGCACAGAAATGACTGAACAGAATTTTTTGAACACTAGTGAAAAAAAAGTTATGATGCTGTGAACTTACTCAGGCTGACCTCAAATCGGTTGAGATGCTGTATCTCGGCCAAACTTTGATCAATCGATACCAAACTTGGTACACTTCATCTACACCATGATCTGGGGGTCCACGCCAAATTTGGAACAGCGCCACCTATGGGTGTTGAGATACCAAAAATGCACTTTTTTGCTTATAACTTCTGAACAATTCATCAGAAAATTATTTTCTTGATGTCTATGGATTCTTTAGATCATTCCGGATCTGTGGATGTCAATTTTGTCGAGACCACCTGGACCACCCGTCCGCCATTTTGAATTTTGTCATAAATTGCTATATCTTTTGATCTATTGTACATATCTTCACAAAAATCGATAGGCATCATCAACAACATGTGCCTGAGGTACCCCGGAAGTTAGAAGACAGCGCCACCTAGTGTTCAAGAGATATAACGATTCTTGCAAAACCCCTTATAACTACTGTAAATGTTGATCGATTTTTGATATTTTTATGTCATTTGATTCCGTGGGTTATGCCGAATCTGATGATGTCTCATTTGCCATTTTCCAATATGGCGTCTGTCCGCCATATTGAATGGATTGAAATACAGTTTTTTCGCTACTCCTCCCTGAAATCTTGTTCAATTTTGTTCAAAATGTTATCAGATGAACTTCAGACCGGGCCTGACAGAAATGACTGAACAGATTTTTGATATTCACTCCCGTTCCCGACGTGTACAGCTCTGAAGTTGACCGTGCCTGTGCTGGTTGATTTATGCTAATTAGCTTAGCATGCTAATTAGCTAAAATGCTAACACGTTTCTATTGACTCTAATGGGTCTCCTGAGCTATCTGGTTAACTTTGAGCAACGTTAGCATTTTTTAGCGTAGCATGCTAATCTGGCTAAAATGCTGCTTCGGGCTTTTGAGAGTTAATTCTCACACCTTAACCTCTCTTCTGTGCCATGCAAACAGTGTGTCAACTAATGTGGCGCACTTCGCTAAGGCACTCGTCCCAAACCCGAGAGGTCGTGGGATCGAATCCGGGGTGGGTAAGTCGATCCGATGGAAGTTCCGTTTTGGCCGTTTTGCTTCGTCCCGCTCGTTGCTCTGGCTACAGCCCTTCAGGGCTTGGCCCCGGTATCGCTGCTTGCAGCTATATTTAGGGGCCAAGCCCAGAGGGCTGTAGCCCCTATTGTATCTGTACGTTTTATTAGGTTACTTATTATTTTATTATTCTTCTTCTTCTTCTCGTCCAATGGGAGTCTATGGCAGCCCTATGAAGGGAACATGGGAAAATGATGAAATTTGGCACACTTGTAGAGATGACCATTATTAGTGATCTGACCAACTTTGGGGTCTCTAGGACCAACTCTACAGCGCCACCACCAGTTCAAAAATTCAACATTCAAACGTTAATAACTCTTGAACCACTAATTCTATGAAAATAAAACTTAGTACATCTATTTTGTCTCTTCATGGAGATTCCATTCCACACCTTACATTAAGACTCCGCCCATTACAGTAGCGGCCATTTTGAAAAGTACAGTATTCAGTCTAAACACTACTCCTCCTTCAAAATTGGTCCAATTCTTCTGAAATTTGGCTCAGATGTTCTTTGGACTGAGCCGCACAGAAATGACTGAACAGAATTTTTTGAACACTAGTGAAAAAAAAAGTTATGATGCTGTGAACTTACTGAGGTTGACCTAAAATCGGTTGAGATGCTGTATCTCGGCCAAACTTTGATCAATCGATACCAAACTTGGTACACTTCATCTACACCATGATCTGGGGGTCCACGCCAAATTTGGGAACAGCGCCACCTATGGGTGTTGAGATACCAAAAATGCACTTTTTTGCTTATAACTTCTGAACAATTCATCAGAAAATTATTATCTTGATGTCTATGGATTCTTTAGATCATTCCGGATCTGTGGATGTCAATTTTGTCGAGACCACCAGGACCACCCGTCCGCCATTTTGAATTTTGTCATAAATTGCTATATCTTTTGATCTATTGTACATATCTTCACAAAAATCGATAGGCATCATCAACAACATGTGCCTGAGGTACCCCGGAAGTTAGAAGACAGCGCCACCTAGTGTTCAAGAGATATAACGATTCTTGCAAAACCCCTTATAACTACTGTAAATGTTGATCGATTTTTGATATTTTTATGTCATTTGATTCCGTGGGTTATGCCGAATCAGATGATGTCTCATTTGCCATTTTCCAATATGGCGTCTGTCCGCCATATTGAATGGAATGAAATACAGTTTTTTCGCTACTCCTCCCTGAAATCTTGTTCAATTTTGTTCAAAATTTTATCAGATGAACTTCAGACCGGGCCTGACAGAAATGACTGAACAGATTTTTGATATTCACTCCCGTTCCCGACGTGTACAGCTCTGAAGTTGACCGTGCCTGTGCTTGTTGATTTATGCTAATTAGCTTAGCATGCTAATTAGCTAAAATGCTAACACGTTTCTATTGACTCTAATGGGTCTCCTGAGCTATCTGGTTAACTTTGAGCAACGTTAGCATTTTTTAGCGTAGCATGCTAATCTGGCTAAAATGCTGCTTCGGGCTTTTGAGAGTTAATTCTCACACCTTAACCTCTCTTCTGTGCCATGCAAACTGTGTGTCAACTAATGTGGCGCACTTAGCTAAGGCACTGGTCCCAAACCCGAGAGGTCGTGGGATCGAATCCGGGGTGGGTAACGTCGGTCCGATGGAAGTTCCGTTTTGGCCGTTTTGCTTCGTCCCGCTCGTTGCTCTGGCTACAGCCCTTCAGGGCTTGGCCCCGGTATCGCTGCTTGCAGCTATATTAGCGATTGTTTTTGGTAGAATTTTCGAGCAAAAACAATCGATCACTATGCTAGCCCTATGAAGGGAACATGGGAAAATGATGAAATTTGGCACACTTCTAGAGATGGTCACCAATAGTGATCTGACCAACTTTGGGGTCTCTAAGACCAACTCTACAGCGCCACCACCAGTTCAAAAATTCAGTTTTTAAACTTTAATAACTCCTGAACCCTTTGGTCTATCCAGATACGACTTAGTACACATGATTACCCTCTTCATGGAGATTACACTCTATACCTTACATTAAGTCTCCACCCATTACAGTAATTGCTATTAAGCTAATTAAGTGTTTCCGTTTAAACACTACTCCTCCTTCAAAAGTGGTTTGATTTTTCTGAAATTTGCCACAGACGATCTTCGGACCGAGCCGCACAGAAATGACTGAACAGATTTTTGATATTCGTCTTTGTTCAAAAGTTATTCAATTGTGAACATAACGAGGTCGACCCAAAATCGGTTAAGAGGCTGTATCTCGGCCAAACATTGATCAATCGAAACTAAACTTGATACACTTCATCAACACCATGATCTGAGGGTTCATGCCGAATTCGGGGACAGCGCCACCTATGGGTCATGAGATAGCATAAATGCACATTTTTCCTTATAACTTTTGAACACCTTCTTCTATCAAGATAAAACTTAGTACACCTGATTCCTCTCTTCACGCTGATCACATTGAATAGTTTATATTAAAATTCCTGCCATTACAGTAACCGCATTATGAAAAGTACAGTATTCCGTTTTTTCGCTACTCCTCCTTCAAATGTGGCCCAATTCTTCTCAAAATTTCCTCAGACGATCTTTGGACCGAGCCGCACGGAAATGACTGAACAGAATTTTCGACCTACTGGTCAAAAAAAGAGTTATGATGCTCTGAAGTTAACAGTGTTGAAATCGAAATTGTCTGAGAGGCTATATCTCGGCCGTACTTTGATCAATCGCCACAAAACTCGCTACACTTCATCAACACTATGAACTGAGAATATATCCCAAAGTTGGGAACAGCGCCACCTATGGGTCGTGAGATACCAAAAATTCACATTTCTGCTTATAACTTTTGAACAATTAGTTGGAAAAATCATGATCTTGGTGTCTTTCTATTCCTTGGATCATGCCGAATCTATGGATGTAAATTTTGCCAGGATTGACTAAACTACCTTAAAATGCTAGGCAACTTTCTTTAGTGACCTCATCCTCACACCTTAACCTCTCTCTGTGCCTGCCATGAACTGTGTGTCATCTAATGTGGCGCACTTAGCTAAGGCACTGGTCCTGAACCCGAGAGGTCGTGGGATCGAATCTGGTGTGGGTAATGTCGATCCGGTGGAAGTTCCGTTTTGGCCGTTTTGCTTCGTCCCGCTCGTTGCTCTGGCTACAGCCCTTCAGGGCTTGGCCCCGGTATCGCTGCTTGCAGCTATATTTATAGGGGCCAAGCCCAGAGGGCTGTAGCCCCTATTGTATCTGTATGTTTTATTATTATTATTATTATTATTATTATTCTTCTTCTTTTCGTCCATTGGGGTCTATGGCAGCCCTATGAAGGGAACATGGGAAAATGATGAAATTTGGCACACTTGTAGAGATGACCATTATTAGTGATCTGACCAACTTTGGGGTCTCTAGGACCAACTCTACAGCGCCACCACCAGTTCAAAAATTCAACATTCAAACGTTAATAACTCTTGAACCACTAATTCTATGAAAATAAAACTTAGTACATCTATTTTGTCTCTTCATGGAGATTCCATTCCATACCTTACATTAAGACTCCGCCCATTACAGTAGCGGCCATTTTGAAAAGTACAGTATTCAGTCTAAACACTACTCCTCCTTCAAAATTGGTCCAATTCTTCTGAAATTTGGCTCAGATGTTCTTTGGACTGAGCCGCACAGAAATGACTGAACAGAATTTTTGATTTCGTCTTGTTCAAAAAGTTATTCAATTGTGAACTTAATGAGGCTGACCTAAAATCGGTTGAGATGCTGTATCTCGGCCAAACTTTGATCAATCGATACCAAACTTGGTACACTTCATCTACACCATGATCTGGGGGTCCATGCCAAATTTGGGAATAGCGCCACCTATGGGTGTTGAGATACCAAAAATGCACTTTTTTGCTTATAACTTCTGAACAATTCATCAGAAAATTATGATCTTGATGTCTATGGATTCTTTAGATCATTCCGAATCTGTGGATGTCAATTTTGTCAAGACCACCAGGACCACCCGTCCGCCATTTTGAAATTTGTCATAAATTGCTATATCTTTTGATCTATTGTACATATCTTCACAAAAATCGATAGGCATCATCAACACCATATCCCGGAGGTACCCCGGAAGTTGGAAGACAGCGCCACCTAGTGTTCAAGAGATATAACGATTCTTGCAAAACCCCTTATAACTACTGTAAATGTTGATCGATTTTTGATATTTTTATGTCATTTGATTCCTTGGGTTATGCCGAATCAGATGATGTCTCATTTGCCATTTTCCAATATGGCGTCTGTCCGCCATATTGAATGGAATGAAATACAGTTTTTTCGCTACTCCTCCCTGAAATCTTGTTCAATTTTGTCCAAAATTTTATCAGATGAACTTCAGACCGGGCCTGACAGAAATGACTGAACAGATTTTTGATATTCACTCCCGTTCCCGACGTGTACAGCTCTGAAGTTGACCGTGCCTGTGCTTGGTTGATTTATGCTAATTAGCTTAGCATGCTAATTAGCTAAAATGCTAACACGTTTCTATTGACTCTAATGGGTCTCCTGAGCTATCTGGTTAACTTTGAGCAACGTTAGCATTTTTTAGCGTAGCATGCTAATCTGGCTAAAATGCTGCTTCGGGCTTTTGAGAGTTAATTCTCACACCTTAACCTCTCTTCTGTGCCATGCAAACAGTGTGTCAACTAATGTGGCGCACTTAGCTAAGGCACTCGTCCCAAACCCGAGAGGTCGTGGGATCGAATCCGGGGTGGGTAACGTCGATCCGATGGAAGTTCCGTTTTGGCCGTTTTGCTTCGTCCCGCTCGTTGCTCTGGCTACAGCCCTTCAGGGCTTGGCCCCGGTATCGCTGCTTGCAGCTATATTTAGGGCAAGCCCAGGGCTGTAGCCCTATGTATCTGTATTTTTATTATTCTTCTTCTTCTTTCTCGTCCAATGGGAGTCTATGGCAGCCCTATGAAGGGAACATGGGAAAATGATGAAATTTGGCACACTTGTAGAGATGACCATTATTAGTGATCTGACCAACTTTGGGGTCTCTAGGACCAACTCTACAGCGCCACCACCAGTTCAAAAATTCAACATTCAAACGTTAATAACTCTTGAACCACTAATTCTATGAAAATAAACTTAGTACATCTGATTTTGTCTCTTCATGGAGATTCCATTCCATACCTTACATTAAGACTCCGCCCATTACAGTAGCGGCCATTTTGAAAAGTACAGTATTCAGTCTAAACACTACTCCTCCTTCAAAATTGGTCCAATTCTTCTGAAATTTGGCTCAGATGTTCTTTGGACTGAGCCGCACAGAAATGACTGAACAGAATTTTTTGAACACTAGTGAAAAAAAAAGTTATGATGCTGTGAACTTACTGAGGTTGACCTCAAATCGGTTGAGATGCTGTATCTCGGCCAAACTTTGATCAATCGATACCAAACTTGGTACACTTCATCTACACCATGATCTGGGGGTCCACGCCAAATTTGGGAACAGCGCCACCTATGGGTGTTGAGATACCAAAAATGCACTTTTTTGCTTATAACTTCTGAACAATTCATCAGAAAATTATTTCTTGATGTCTATGGATTCTTTAGATCATTCCGGATCTGTGGATGTCAATTTTGTCGAGACCACCTGGACCACCCGTCCGCCATTTTGAATTTTGTCATAAATTGCTATATCTTTTGATCTATTGTACATATCTTCACAAAAATCGATAGGCATCATCAACAACATGTGCCTGAGGTACCCCGGAAGTTAGAAGACAGCGCCACCTAGTGTTCAAGAGATATAACGATTCTTGCAAAACCCCTTATAACTACTGTAAATGTTGATCGATTTTTGATATTTTTATGTCATTTGATTCCGTGGGTTATGCCGAATCAGATGATGTCTCATTTGCCATTTTCCAATATGGCGTCTGTCCGCCATATTGAATGGATTGAAATACAGTTTTTTCGCTACTCCTCCCTGAAATCTTGTTCAATTTTGTTCAAAATTTTATCAGATGAACTTCAGACCGGGCCTGACAGAAATGACTGAACAGATTTTTGATATTCACTCCCGTTCCCGACGTGTACAGCTCTGAAGTTGACCGTGCCTGTGCTTGTTGATTTATGCTAGTTAGCTTAGCATGCTAATTAGCTAAAATGCTAACACGTTTCTATTGACTCTAATGGGTCTCCTGAGCTATCTGGTTAACTTTGAGCAACGTTAGCATTTTTTAGCGTAGCATGCTAATCTGGCTAAAATGCTGCTTCGGGCTTTTGAGAGTTAATTCTCACACCTTAACCTCTCTTCTGTGCCATGCAAACTGTGTGTCAACTAATGTGGCGCACTTAGCTAAGGCACTCGTCCCAAACCCGAGAGGTCGTGGGATCGAATCCGGGGTGGGTAACGTCGATCCGATGGAAGTTCCGTTTTGGCCGTTTTGCTTCGTCCCGCTCGTTGCTCTGGCTACAGCCCTTCAGGGCTTGGCCCCGGTATCGCTGCTTGCAGCTATATTAGCGATTGTTTTTGGTAGAATTTTCGAGCAAAAACAATCGATCACTATGCAAGCCCTATGAAGGGAACATGGGAAAATGATGAAATTTGGCACACTTCTAGAGATGGTCACCAATAGTGATCTGACCAACTTTGGGGTCTCTAAGACCAACTCTACAGCGCCACCACCAGTTCAAAAATTCAGTTTTTAAACTTTAATAACTCCCGAACCCTTTGGTCTATCCAGATACGACTTAGTACACATGATTACTCTCTTCATGGAGATTACACTCTATACCTTACATTAAGTCTCCACCCATTACAGTAATTGCTATTAAGCTAATTAAGTGTTTCCGTTTAAACGCTACTCCTCCTTCAAAAGTGGTTTGATTTTTCTGAAATTTGCCACAGACGATCTTCGGACCGAGCCGCACAGAAATGACTGAACAGATTTTTGATATTCATCTTTGTTCAAAAGTTATTCAATTGTGAACATAACGAGGTCGACCCAAAATCGGTTAAGAGGCTGTATCTCGGCCAAACATTGATCAATCGAAACTAAACTTGATACACTTCACCAACACCATGATCTGAGGGTTCATGCCGAATTCGGGCACAGCGCCACCTATGGGTCATGAGATAGCATAAATGCACATTTCTCCTTATAACTTTTGAACACCTTCTTCTATCAACATAAAACTTAGTACATCTCATTCCTCTCTTCACGCTGATCACATTGAATAGTGTACATTAAAATTCCTGCCATTACAGTGAAGGCCATTAAGAAAAGTACAGTATTCTGTTTTTTCGCTACTCCTCCTTCAAATGTGGCCCAATTCTTCTCAAAATTTCCTCAGACGATCTTTGGACCGAGCCGCACGGAAATGACTGAACAGAATTTTTCGACCTACTGGTCAAAAAAAGAGTTATGATGCTCTGAAGTTAATAGTGTTGAATCGAAATTGATGAGAGGCTATATCTCGGCCGTACTTTGATCAATCGCCACAAAACTCGCTACACTTCATCAACACTATGGACTGAGAATATATCCCAAAGTTGGAAACAGCGCCACCTATGGGTCGTGAGATACCAAAAATTCACATGTCTGCTTATAGCTTTTGAACAATTAGTTGCAAAAACATGATCTTGGTGTCTTTCTATTCCTCGGGTCATGCCGAATCTATGGATGTAAATTTTGCCAGGATTGACTAAACTACCTTAAAATGCTAGGCAACTTTCTTCAGTGAACCTCATTCTCACACCTTAACCTCTCTTCTGTGCCATGCAAACTGTGTGTCAACTAATGTGGCGCACTTCGCTAAGGCACTGGTCCCAGACCCGAGAGGTCGTGGGATCGAATCCGGGGTGGGTAACGTCGGTCCGATGGAAGTTCCGTTTTGGCCGTTTTGCTTCGTCCCGCTCGTTGCTCTGGCTACAGCCCTTCAGGGCTTGGCCCCGGTATCGCTGCTTGCAGCTATATTTATTATTATTCTTCTTCTTCTTCTTCTTGGCCAATGGGGGTCTATGGCAGCCCTATGAAGGGAACATGGGAAAATGATAAAATTTGGCACACTTGTAGAGATGACCATTAATAGTGATCTGACCAACTTTGGGGTCTCTAGGCCCAACTCTACAGCGCCACCAGCAGTCCAAAAATTCAACATTCAAACGTTAATAACTCTTGAACCACTTATTCTATGAAAATCAAACTTAGTACATCTATTTTGTCTCTTCATGGAGATTCCATTCCACACCTTACATTAAGACTCCGCCCATTACAGTAGCGGCCATTTTGAAAAGTACAGTATTCAGTCTAAACACTACTCCTCCTTCAAAATTGGTCCAATTCTTCTGAAATTTGACTCAGATGTTCTTTGGACTGAGCCGCACAGAAATGACTGAACAGAATTTTTTGAACGCTAGTGAAAAAAAAAGTTATGATGCTGTGAACTTACCAAGGACTGACCTAAAATCGGTTGAGATGCTGTATCTCGGCCAAACTTTGATCAATGATACCAAACTTGGTACACTTCATCTACACCATGATCTGGGGGTCCACGCCAAATTTGGGAACAGCGCCACCTATGGGTGTTGAGATACCAAAAATGCACTTTTTTGCTTATAACTTCTGAACAATTCATCAGAAAATTATTTTCTTGATGTCTATGGATTCTTTAGATCATTCCGAATCTGTGGATGTCCATTTTGTCAAGACCACCTGGACCACCCGTCCGCCATTTTGAAATTTGTCAAAAATTGCTATATCTTTTGATCTACTGTACATATCTTCACAAAAATCGATAGGCATCATCAACACCATGTGCCGGAGGTACCCCGGAAGTTAGAAGACAGCGCCACCTAGTGTTCAAGAGATATAACGATTCTTGCAAAACCCCTTATAACTACTGTAAATGTTGATCAATTTTTGTTATTTTTATGTCATTTATTCCTTTGGTTATGCCGAATCTGATGATGTCTCAATTTTCATTTTCCAATATGGCGTCTGTCCGCCATATTGAATGGAATGAAATACAGTTTTTTCGCTACTCCTCCCTGAAATCTTGTTCAATTTTGTCCAAAATTTTATCAGATGAACTTCAGACCGGGCCTGACAGAAATGACTGAACAGATTTTTGATATTCACTCCCGTTCCCGACGTGTACAGCTCTGAAGTTGACCGTGCCTGTGCTGGTTGATTTATGCTAATTAGCTTAGCATGCTAATTAGCTAAAATGCTAACACGTTTCTATTGACTCTAATGGGTCTCCTGAGCTATCTGGTTAACTTTGAGCAACGTTAGCATTTTTTAGCGTAGCATGCTAATCTGGCTAAAATGCTGCTTCGGGCTTTTGAGAGTTAATTCTCACACCTTAACCTCTCTTCTGTGCCATGCAAACAGTGTGTCAACTAATGTGGCGCACTTAGCTAAGGCACTTGTCCCAAACCCGAGAGGTCGTGGGATCGAATCCGGGGTGGGTCAAGTCGGTCCGATGGAAGTTCCATTTTGGCCGTTTTGCTTCGTCCCGCTCGTTGCTCTGGCTACAGCCCTTCAGGGCTTGGCCCCGGTATCGCTGCTTGCAGCTATATTTAGGGGCCAAGCCCAAAGGGCTGTAGCCCCTATTGTATCTGTATGTTTTATTATTATTATTATTATTCTTCTTCTTCTTCTTCTTCTCGTCCAATGGGAGTCTATGGCAGCCCTATGAAGGGAACATGGGAAAATTATGAAATTTGGCACACTTGTAGAGATGACCATTATTAGTGATCTGACCAACTTTGGGGTCTCTAGGACCAACTCTACAGCGCCACCACCAGTTCAAAAATTCAACATTCACACATTAATAACTCTTGAACCACTAATTCTATGAAAATAAAACTTAGTACATATGATCAATCTCTTCATGGAGATTCTATTCCATACCTTACATTAAGACTCCGCCCATTACAGTGGCGGCCATTTTGAAAAGTACAGTATTCAGTCTAAACACTACTCCTCCTTCAAAATTGGTCCAATTCTTCTGAAATTTGGCTCAGATGTTCTTTGGACTGAGCCGCACAGAAATGACTGAACAGAATTTTTTGAACACTAGTGAAAAAAAAAGTTATGATGCTGTGAACTTACTCAGGTTGACCTCAAATCGGTTGAGATGCTGTATCTCGGCCAAACTTTGATCAATCGATACCAAACTTGGTACACTTCATCTACACCATGATCTGGGGGTCCACGCCAAATTTGGGAACAGCGCCACCTATGGGTGTTGAGATACCAAAAATGCACTTTTTTGCTTATAACTTCTGAACAATTCATCAGAAAATTATTTTCTTGATGTCTATGGATTCTTTAGATCATTCCGGATCTGTGGATGTCAATTTTGTCGAGACCACCTGGACCACCTGTCCGCCATTTTGAATTTTGTCATAAATTGCTATATCTTTTGATCTATTGTACATATCTTCACAAAAATCGATAGGCATCATCAACAACATGTGCTTGAGGTACCCCGGAAGTTAGAAGACAGCGCCACCTAGTGTTCAAGAGATATAACGATTCTTGCAAAACCCCTTATAACTACTGTAAATGTTGATCGATTTTTGATATTTTTATGTCATTTGATTCCGTGGGTTATGCCGAATCAGATGATGTCTCCTTTGCCATTTTCCAATATGGCGTCTGTCCGCCATATTGAATGTATTTAAATACAGTTTTTTCGCTACTCCTCCCTGAAATCTTGTTCAATTTTGTTCAAAATTTTATCAGATGAACTTCTGACCGGGCCTGACAGAAATGACTGAACAGATTTTTGATATTCACTCCCGTTCCCGACGTGTACAGCTCTGAAGTTGACCGTGCCTGTGCTGGTTGATTTATGCTAATTAGGCTTAGCATGCTAATTAGCTAAAATGCTAACACGTTTCTATTGACTCTAATGGGTCTCCTGAGCTATCTGGTTAACTTTGAGCAACGTTAGCATTTTTTAGCGTAGCATGCTAATCTGGCTAAAATGCTGCTTCGGGCTTTTGAGAGTTAATTCTCACACCTTAACCTCTCTTCTGTGCCATGCAAACAGTGTGTCAACTAATGTGGCGCACTTCGCTAAGGCACTCGTCGCAAACCCGAGAGGTCGTGGGATCGAATCCGGGGTGGGTAAAGTCGATCCGATGGAAGTTCCGTTTTGGCCGTTTTGCTTCGTCCCGCTCGTTGCTCTGGCTACAGCCCTTCAGGGCTTGGCCCCGGTATCGCTGCTTGCAGCTATATTAGCGATTGTTTTTGGTAGAATTTTCGAGCAAAAACAATCGATCACTATGCTAGCCCTATGAAGGGAACATGGGAAAATGATGAAATTTGGCACACTTCTAGAGATGGTCACCAATAGTGATCTGACCAACTTTGGGGTCTCTAAGACCAACTCTACAGCGCCACCACCAGTTCAAAAATTCAATTTTGAAATTTTAATAACTCCTGAACCATTTGTTCTAGCCAGATCAAACTTAGTACACATGATTTCCCTCTTCATGGAGATTACACTCTATACCTTACATTAAGTCTCCACCCATTACAGTAATTGCTATTAAGCCAATTAAGTGTTTCTGTTTAAACGCTACTCCTCCTTCAAAAGTGGTTTGATTTTTCTGAAATTTGCCACAGACGATCTTCGGACCGAGCCGCACAGAAATGACTGAACAGATTTTTGATATTCGTTTTTGTTCAAAAGTTATTCAATTGTGAACATAACGAGGTCGACCCAAAATCGGTTAAGAGGCTGTATCTCGGCCAAACATTGATCAATCGAAACTAAACTTGGTACACTTCACCAACACCATGATCTGAGGTTTCATGCCGAATTCGGGCACAGCGCCACCTATGGGTCATGAGATAGCATAAATGCACATTTTTCCTTATAACTTTTGAACACCTTCTTCTATCAAGATAAAACTTAGTACACCTGATTCCTCTCTTCACACTGATCACATTGAATAGTTTACATTAACTTTGGCAGCATTACAGTGATGGCCATTACGAATAGTACAGTATTTCGTTTTTTCGCTACTCCTCCTTCAAATGTTGCCCAATTCTTCTCAAAATTTCCTCAGACGATCTTTGGACCGAGCCGCACGGAAATGACTGAACAGAATTTTTCGACCTACTGGTCAAAAAAAGAGTTATGATGCTCTGAAGTTAACAGTGTTGAATCGAAATTGAATGAGAGGCTATATCTCAGCCGTACTTTGATCAATCGCCACAAAACTTGCTACACTTCATCAACACTATGAACTGAGAATATATCCCAAAGATGGAAACAGCGCCACCTATGGGTCATGAGATAGCATAAATGCACATTTTTCCTTATAACTTTTGAACACCTTCTTCAATCAAGATAAAACTTAGTACACCTGATTCCTCTCCTCACGCTGATCACATTGAATCGTTTATATTAAGATTCCAGCCATTACAGTAACCCGCATTATGAAAAGTACAGTATTCCGTTTTTTCGCTACTCCTCCTTCAAATGTGCCCCAATTCTTCTCAAAATTTCCTCAGACGATCTTTGGACCGAGCCGCACAGAAATGACTGAACAGAATTGTTCGACCTACTGGTCAAAAAAAGAGTTATGATGCTCTGAAGTTAAAACTGTTGAATCGAAATTGAATGAGAGGCTGTATCTCGGCCGTACTTTGATCAATCGCCACAAAACTTGCTACACTTCGTCAACACTATAAACTGAGAATATATCCCAAAGTTGGAAATAGCGCCACCTATGGGTCGTGAGATACCAAAAATTCACCTTTCTGCTTATAACTTTTGAACAATTAGTTGGAAAATCATGATCTTGGTGTCTGTCTATTCCTCGGATCATGCCGAATCTATGGATGTAAATTTTGCCAGGATTGACTAAACTACCTTAAATTGCTAGGCAAATTTCTTTAGTGACCTCATCCTCACACCTTAACCTTTCTTCTGCAGCTCACTGGATGTGTAAAGACTCAGTGGTGCAGTATGTTAAGATGCTGGTTCTGAGCTTCTGAGGTCATGGGTTCGAATCCAGGACAGGTAATGTTTGTTTCTGGGTTCATGGGTTTGGATCAAGGGCAGTTAATGTTGCTTCTGTCCAAGCCTTTGCATTTCCTGAGTCTGTTTGCCTTGAATCAAAAATGTGTTTTTGGTCTTTCTCATCTACAGTTCTGTTCAATTTCAAACTTCTCTACTTCCGAACCGACCGGTTGTCCTGACGTGCGTACCGTTTCGGCCGTTTTGCTTCGTCCCGCTCGTTGCTCTGGCTACAGCCCTTCAGGGCTTGGCCCCGGTATCGCTGCTTGCAGCTATATTAGCGATTGTTTTTGGTAGAATTTTCGAGCAAAAACATCGATCACTATGCCAGCCCTATGAAGGGAACATGGGAAAATGATGAAATTTTGGCACACTTCTAGAGATGGTCACCAATAGTGATCTGACCAACTTTGGGGTCTCTAAGACCAACTCTACAGCGCCACCACCAGTTCAAAAATTCAGTTTTTAAACTTTAATAACTCCTGAACCCTT
>NW_020526882.1:0-61540 GCF_003368295.1 Carassius auratus
GTTTGTGTGAATGTGTGGGAGGGGGATGGGCTTGGTGTCAGAGAGAGAGAGAGAGAGAGGGAGGGAGACTTAATCACTCTTTTAATCACCAGCAGAAAAAAATAAAAGCAATTTTGTGTTGTTGTTGTTGTTTTTTCATCATTACAGCTTAAGAAATATCTTAGGCCTCAACATCAACTGTTGCTGCTTTATATAGCCTTCTCCCAAAATTAATAGTCATTAGTAAGCATTTTATAAATACAGCTATAATTTAAATTGTTCATGGTTTAAATGCACATTTATTTTGAGGAGATTAAGGCTGTAATCTTCCTAAAAAAAATAAAGAAATGAAAAAATAAAAAAAATAAACAAACACAGAACTCAGAAACATTTATTTCAAGATGCAATAAAAGAAAACTGTACACTATATATATACTATATAATATATATATATATATATATATATACACAATTGCATAAGTTTATATTTATTTGTTTTATCAAGTGTACAGCTAAAATAATAAAAATATAATAATAATAATAATAATAATAATAATAATAATAATAATAATAATGCATTTTATTTAAGGAGCCTTTCAAACCACTAAAGGTCACCGTACAACAAGTACAACAGTAACAATATTAAAACAAAAAATAACAGCAAATAACAAATGTCAATAAAAACTGCAAATAATATTAGAATAGCACAACATATTGTGGAATACTATATTAAGACTTTATATATAGACTTTATGAACAGATATGTTTTGAGAGATTCTTGAAGTACTAGCATCACCTCCTCTTGTACAACGGTTTGAGTAATATATCTTCCAGATAGTACCGCCGCTCCCTATATGCAGAATACGCAGTCTTCGTAGGGCACCACTCCCAGAGGGGGCACCATCCCAGTAGCTCAAAAAAATAAAAACATGCGCCATTCTCCCATCCGCGCTCGCGACCGCTCGGACATTTGCGGATGAATGTTCGTAATTGATGGATAGACATCTATGCCGGGTAAAAGACATCAGCAATCCGGCACAGAGAAAAGAAAAATAAAGTAAAAAACAAAACAAAAACAGGCATAAAGTTGGCTTGACATTGGAAATTCGAGAGTCTCAAATTTAGGGACCGTCTTTAAAGTTACATGTGACATTGTTATACACTTTTCTAATGTCAGTAGCATTTGAAGAGAATGACTTACAGTCATAAAAAACAACTGTAATTGTTCATCTAGGTGACAGCTATAATGCACAATTAAATTTAATGTTTTATGTTTATTAAAACAAACTGTAAGTCATATGTAAATTATGCTACTTTTTCACATGGGCTCAAACGCAAATTTGAAGCTCAATAGCATTTGAGGAAAAAGACTTGCAGTCATAAAACATTTGTAATGTGTTCATTTAGGTGTCAGCTACAATGCACACCTATATACATTTTTTATATATATTAAAATAAAGTGTTACTAAAGTTATATATATTGTTCTGTGTATGTGATTTCAAAGTCTAGATGGTCGGATTAACCCTTTAAAACTGCCGTATCCCTTAAAATTTGATTGCCAGAGGGTTACTGGAAATGCTTATGTCCGCTGGGCACAGTTTTCCCGATCCCACCGGGGTGGCGTTGCACTGATGGCTTGAGCCCGACATCGCTGCTTGCAGCTATATTTCTTATTATTATTATTATTTTTTTTATTTTTTTTAAACCTTCCGGGCATTTTTGGGGGCCTTAACAATGCTCAAAAACTCTTGAAAATTGGCACACTCATTGGAATCTGCGGCCATCAGGACGCCACAGAGACTGGGACCCGGGCGTGGCACAGGGGCTCTACAGCGCCCCCTGGAACACAGTCAGACACCTTGAACCATAGCTCACACACACTTGCATGTATTTATATGAAACTCAGTACACTTATAGATCTCATTGAGCTGAACAACTTTCGCGCTCTATGTCATAGGCTCCGCCCAACAGGAAGTCAGCTATTCAGGGCTGTTTAAAAAAAGCATGCTCTGGAATTTGAAATACTCCTCTGAGGTTTTCAACCCGTTCGCCACGAAACTCGGTGAACATGATCTCAAGACATTGGGGATGAAAAATTGCGAGGGGATTTTTGATATCTCGAACGGTTTGCTCGTGGCGAGGCTTTGAAATTATGGCGAGAAATAAGAAACAGGAAATGTCTAATAACATCCACATACATTTCCTGAATTTGATCAAACTTCATTGGTTTGTTCGTTGTATGATACTGATCGTATATATGTGACTATTAAGAGTCAACATTATAGCGCCACCAACTGGCAGCAGGAAGTGTGTCATTTTCCAAATGCTTTGAATTCAGCATCTTATTTTTACTCTATTTACTTAAAACTTCATCAGAATAATGACAAAACACGGCCGATGTAAATCTGTTGTGGGGATATTGATATCTGATATAGTGTTGCCATGGCAACGTGTCAAACTTGAATGTTCTGTTATGGTGAGTTTGAGGCAGACAACAAGCTCAGATTTACATGAAACTCAAAACACATATCAGTATTAGTGATAGCTAGACAATGGCAAAAGCTTTTAAAAGGGCGTGAAGGAGGCACTCTATAGCGCCACCTTTTGTCAAAAGTGGGGGGGTTAGTTTTAGCTACAGACACCAAACTTGGTACATAAATTGTTCTTCTCAAGACGGACAACTTTCTAATTCGCAGTCATAAGCTACGACCAACAGGAAGTTGGCTATTTTGACTTGAATATGGATTTTTGGGAATTTTCTTTTGTGAATTAATGCATACTCCTCCCAGGGGAAGTACACTATACACACCAAACTTTGTCTACATTAAGAAAAACCATTGAGGAACTTAAATTGCGAACGGATTTTGGTTAGCTTGGACGGTTTTGTCGTGGTGAATTTTTGAAATGACAGTAAAAAGGGAAACATTAATTGTCTTGTATGTTTAAATTGCAGCTTCCAAACACTTCAAAGCATTTTTTCATACAAAGATCAAATCATTCTGAGGAAATATGCATAGTTTCACGACTTTACAACACTGTATGGATAAAAGAAAATTAAAAAACTGTCAGACTTCTCAACTGACATGATCTCACTCTGGCCACCCTGTCTGTGTGAGGGAAGGGAGGGGGAGAGGGAGGGGGAGTGTGAGGGGGTTGGTGACTGTGACAGTGTGTGTGGACTGTAGGGAGGGGCTGTCTGGCAGAGAGAGAGAGAGAGAGACCTAATCATCCCTTTAATAATCAGGAAAAAAAAAATCTATATTTTAAATTGTTATTGTTTTTGTTGTTGCTAATGGTGGTGTTTTTTCCTTTCATTACAGGTTAAGAAATCTCTTAGGCCTTATCCTTTTCTGACAGTTTTAGGGATTTAAAAACATCCTAAGAACCCTAATTTGTGCTGCAAATAATAATTTCAAACTCATTTGATACTGACCTATGACAACCTGTGACGTGACATGACATTTATTAATCTCATGGATGTAACAGTAAAACTCTTCAACTGACAGATAAAGCTGCAATGCAAGCAAAACTATTTCACAAATGCTTATAGGTCATTAAAATCATTACAAAACACTAATACATTATTTAAGGATTTGGTAACACTGTAAAATAATGTCTAATTTGTTAACATTAGTATATGCAATGGTAACACTTTATAATAATTGCACTCATTAGCTAAGCATTAGTAAATAGTTCATGATTATAAAGCCTTTTCCCTTAATAATAGTCATTATTAAGCAGTAATACATCCATAAATAAATTGTTCTTGGTTTAAAAGCACATATATTACAAAGGAGATTAAAGTCTCAGTTGTCTTATAAAATAAATAAATAAACACAACCCAGTTTGATTCAGAATTCAGAAATATTTATTTCAAGATGCAATAAAAGGAAACTGTACACTTGAATAGCTTTTATGCGATTCTTGAAGGATTAGCATCACCTCCTCTTGTAAGATGGTTTGAGGAATATATCTTCGAGATTGTACCGCTGCTCCCTATATGCATAGTATGCAGTCTTCTTAGGGCACCAACTCCCAGAGGGGGCACCATCCCAGTTGCTCAAAAAAAACAAAAAAAAAACATGCGTCATTCTCCCATCCGCGCTCGCGACCGCTCACACCTCATGTTTGCGGCTGAATGTTCGTAATTGATGGATGGACATCTATGCCTGGGTATAGGACATCAGCAATCCGGAACAGAGAAAAGAAAACTAAAGAAAATAAAACAGGCATAAAGTTGTCTTGACATTGGAGTTTCTAGAGTCTCAAATTTAGGGCCGGTCTCTAAAGTTACATGTGCTATTGTTAAATAATTTTCTAACGTCAGTAGCATTTGAAGAGAATGACTTACAGTCATAAAAACAACTGTAATTGTTCATCTAGGTGACAGCTATAATGCACAATTAAATTGAATGTTTGATATTTATTACAACAAACTGTAAGTCATATGTAAATTATGCTACTTTTTCACATGGGCTCAAATGCAAATTTGAAGCTCAATAGCATTTGAGAAGAAAGACTTGCAGTCATAAAACAATTGTAATGTGTTCATATAGGTGTCAGCTACAATGCACACCTTATACATTTTTTATTAATATTAAAATAAAGTGTTACTAAAGTTATATATATTGTTCTGTGTATGTGATTTCAAAGTCTAGATTGGTCGGATTAACCCTTTAACTGCCGCATCCCTTAAAACTTGTTGTCAGAGGGTTACTGTAAATGCTTATGCCCGCTGGGCACAGTTATCCTGATGCCACCGGGGTGGCGTTGCACTGATGGCTTGAGCCCGACATCGCTGCTTGCAGCTATATTTCTTCTTATTATTATTTTTTTTATTTTTTATTAAACCTTCCGGGGGTTTTTAGGGGCCTTAACATGCTCAAAAACTCTTGAAAATTGGCACACACATTGGAATCTGCGGCCATCAGGACGCCGCAGAGGCTGGGACCCGGGCGTGGCACAGGGACTCTACAGCGCCCCCTGGAACACCTTCAGAAATCTTGAACCATAGCTCACACAGACTTGCATGTATTTATATGAAACTCGGTACACTTATAGATCTCATTGAGCCGAACAACTTTCACACTTTATGTCATAGGCTCCGCCCAACAGGAAGTCAGTTATTCAGGGCTGTTTAAAAAAAGCATGCTCTGGAATTTGAAATACTCCTCTGAGGTTTTCAACCCGTTCGCCACGAAACTCGGTGAACATGATCTCAAGACATTGGGGATGAAAAATTGCGAGGGGATTTTTGATATCTCGAACGGTTTGCCCGTAGCGAGGCGTGGAAATTATGAGGAGAAATGTGAAACAGAAAATGTCTAATAACATCCACATACATTTCCTGAATTTGATCAAACTTCATTGGTTTGTTCGTTGTATGATACCGATCATATATATGTGACTATTAAGAGTCAACGTTATATCGCCACCAACTGGCAGCAGGAAGTGAGTCATTTTCAAAATGCTTTGAATTCAGCATCTTATTTTTACTCGATTTACTTAAAACTTCATCAGAATAATGACAAAACACGGCCGATGTAAATCTGTTGTGGGCATATTGATATCTAATATGGCGTTGCCATGGCAACGTGTCAAACTTGAATGTTCTGTTATGATGAGTTTGAGGCAGACAACAACCTCAGATTTACATGAAACTCAAAACACATATCAGTATTAGTGATAGCTAGACAATGGCAAAAGCTTTTAAAAGGGCGTGAAGGAGGCACGCTATAGCGCCACCTTTTGTCAAAAGTGGGGGGTTTAGTTTTAGCTACAGACACCAAACTTGGTACATAAATTGTTTTTATCAAGACGGACAACTTTCTAATTCACAGTCATCAGCCACGACCAACAGGAAGTCGGCTATTTTGATTTGAATATTTAAATTGAGCTATGATTTAATGCATTCTCCTCAGAGGAAATGTTCACTATACTCACCAAACTTTGTCTACATGTTGAAAAAACATTGAGGAACTTAAATTGCGAACGGATTTTGGTTAGCTTGAACCGTTTTGTCGTGGTGATTTTTTGAAATGACAGTAAAAAGGGAATCATTAATTGTCTTGTATTTCCAAAAATAAGCTTCCAAACACTTAAAAAAAATTTCATACAGAGATCAAATCATTCTGAGGACATATGCATAGTTTCATGACTTTACAACACTGTATGATTAAAAGAAAATTAAAAAACTGTCAGACATCTCAACTCACTCTGTCCCTCTGTTTGAGCAATGTATGTGTGCTGACTGAGTGCATGTGTGTGTGTGAGTGTGTGGGTGTGAGTGGGGGATGGGCATGAGCTGAGTGGCAGACACAATGAGAGAGAGAAAGAGAGAGAGAGAGACTTAATCATCTCTTTAATCACCAGAAATTTTTTTTTTTTTTAATTGTTATTTTTTTGTTGCTGTTGCTAACATTGCTGTTTTCATTACAGCTTAAGAAATCTCTTAGGCCTTATCCTTTTCTGACAGTTTCAGGAATTAAAAACAAAATTCTAAAAATACTTATTTGTGCTGCAAATAATAATTTCAACTCATTTGATACTGACCTATTCCATCCTGTGACATGACATGTATCTACATTTTTAAAATCTCATGGATGTAACAGTAAAACTATTCAGTTCACAGATCAAGACTAAGCTTCTTTCACAAATGCTTATAAGTCATTAAAGGATTTAATAACACTGTAAAATAATGTCTAATTTGTTAACATTAGTAAATGCATTGGTAACACTTTATAATAACTGCACTCATTAGTAAATAGTCAGTTTATGCTTTATAAAGCCTTGTCCCAATATTAATAGTCAGTAGTAAGCAGTTTATAAATACAGCTATAAATAGCTTGTTCTTGGTTTATAAGCACATTTATTAAAAAGGAGAGTAAAGGGTCAGTTATCTTCCTATGAAAAATAAAAAAAATAAAAATAAACAAACACCAACACAGATTGATACAGAACTCAGAAATTTTATTGTGGATTTATGATAAAATCAGCATGTAAAAATGAATTCATACTCCTCCGAGAAGACATAAGTAGTTCACACCAAACTTTTTCAACATGATGCTAATATACTGAAGATGTTAAATTGCGAATGGGTTTAGGATACCTTAAATGGTGTGGCCATAGCGATTTATTAAAGTAATATAAAAAAATACAATAGTTATTTTACGATATCTTTAAAATTTTTCATTTCAACTCTTCATAATTTTTTATATATGTAGAAGTCATCATTTGAAGGAAGCACAGTAAGTTTCATAGCTTTATCATTTTCAAGAGCCAGCATAAAATTAAAACTATCATAACTTATAAATCAAGCTTGCAATTCTTAGTACCAATAATGGCCACCAGATGGAGCTATAGGATTACTTTTAAATAATTATTGTAGAAACGAGTATGATTTAAATCATTTATAGAAATCTTTCAAAGAAAAATAATATGAATTTTATGTATTTACTGATAAAATGACCCTCACTTAATTAGAATAACAAGCTGACGTATTGTGAACTGTATATTAAGAAATAATTCTTTATAGGCTTTATGGACAGATAAGTTTTGAGTGACTCTTGAAGGTTCAGCCCCACATCCTCTTTTACCACTGTTTAAATAATGTATCTTACAGAACAGGTGCGAATGAATTTTGGATAGCTTGAATGGTTTTGTCGTGGTGATTTATTGAAATAACAGTAAAAACGTAACCAGTAAATGTCTTTTATTTTTTTAAAGTGCAGCTTCTAAACACTTCAAAAAAATGTACACATAGAAGACAAGTCATTCTGATGAAATATGCATAGTTTCATGACTATACAACACTATATGGATGATAGAAAATTAAAAAACTATCAAACATCTGATGTAACTCTGTCCCTCTGTCACTGTGGGTAATGTGTGTGTGTGTGTAAGTGAATTAGGTGTGAAACTATCAGGGAGCATTTAGTCTCCAGCGCCAACATTTTACAGAACTGCCACTTTCCTGGAGTCTCCAGAATTACTCTGTGTCAGGTTCTGAGAGATCTAAGATTCAAAAAAAATATTTAATTAGAATACCATGAAGTATTATGAAATAATATATATTAAGACTTTATATATAAGCTTTATGAACAGATTAGAGTGACTCGTGAAGGACCAGCACCACCTCCTCTTGTTCGATGGTTTGAGGAATATATCTTCCAGAATCCGGGATTAAGATTTAGGAGCTCTTTTTTATTCCACCTCCTTTCCTGAAAGTCTGTCTTGCAGAATTGACTAAAAATTAATCTTCACATTAATTCCTAATTATTTTGCAATTCTTTTTGTCAGTTCTTCTTGACCTGTTTTTTTTCTTCTTCTTTTCTGACCTCATGACCCAGTCAGCATTTTTTGTACAATGGCCAAGTCTTAACTTATCAATTTCTGTATTGCATTTGTGTTTGATATTTCTCATGGGCTTTACAGTTTGAGTTAAAACTCTTTTTTAGCGCATTTCATCTGTAAAAGAAAACATGCCCAATAATTCTGCACACATGAATATAAGGAGTTTTTCTCTTCCAGCTTTCCTGGACTATTGTATAGCACTCATAAATGATTAAATAAAAAATAATGGTAGTTATTAAGATTGATATGGTTTGGAATTGGTAAAATGTGCTTGGAAAAAAATCACAATAAAACAATGTTTTAATGTTTAAGTTTGGAATATTAACTGACATGAATGAATGCTATATAAATATTGTTCATGTTAACATAATGTTTAGAAATGAAATATTATTGTAAAGTGTCACTAAAGTTATATATATTGTTCTGTGAATGTGATTTTAAAGTCTTGATGATTCTGATTAACCCTTTAACTGCCGTATCCTTTAAAACCTCACTGCCAGAGGGATATTGTGAATGCATGTGCCCGCTGGGCACAGTTTACCTGATGCCACCGGGGTGGCGATGGCATTGGTGGCTTGAATCCGCCATCGCTGCTTGCAGCTATATTTATTATTATTATTATTATTCTCCCCAATGAATCGTGTTTTTGAAGGCCTAAACATACTCAAAAAGTCAGGAAAATTTGCACACACCTCCGAACTGGCGAAAATTTACGTCTGATATGGGTTTCAGAAGTGGGCGTGGCAAAATGGCTCGATAGCGCCACCTATACACGTTCAGCGGTGTGCGCCTCGAGCTACGTTTCACGCACATGTCTGAAAATCGGTAAACACATGTAAGACACCAAGACCTACAAAAAAGACTCTTGGAGCAAAATTCTAAACCCAACAGGAAGTTGGTTATTTTTAATATTATGAGCAAATTTTTTGTCATTTTTGCCATTTCCATGCATTGTATTTTAACGAACTCCTCCTAGAGATTAATTCAGATCAACACCAAATTTGGTATGCCTAATCTAAAGGCCATTGAGATGTTAAATTGCGAAGATCTTGAGTTTTCGTTGAAGGGCGTGTCCGTGGCGGCCTGGCGAATTTCGATGATTCGCCATGAAAAATGAAGTAGCTATAACTCAGACATACAATGTCCAATCAGCCCCAAACTTCACATGTTTGATGTGACTCCAAACCTGAACAGATTGACATGCCCATATTCAGTTATAGTCATAGGGCCACCTATTGGTAACAGGAAGTGACATATTTTACGCTGTGATGAACTACTCCTAGAAATTTTTTGACATCAATGTCTTTTTTGTGGTCAGTCTAATCTAAAGGCCTGTGCGATGTTCAGTTGTGAAGATCTTGAGTTTTCATTAAAAGGCGTGTCCACGCACCATGGCAAAGTTCGATGTCTCGCCATGGGAATAAAAGATGTTATAACTCAGGCATAAAATGTCCGATCATCCCCAAACTTCACATGTATGATAAGAGTCCTGGCCTGAACACATCTGAAGGCCAATATTCCATCGGGTGTGGCAAAATGGCTCGATAGCGCCACCTATACACTTTCAACGGAGTGTGCCTCGAGCTATGTTTCACGTACATGTACAAAAATCGGTACACACATGTAACACACCAATACCTACAAAAAAGTATCTTGGTACGAAATCCGAATCCCAACAGGAAGTCGGTTATTTAGAATTTTCTCTGCAAAATTGGCGTTGTTTTTGCCATTTTCAGGGGTTGTACTTTAACGAACTCCTCCTAGAGATTTATTCAGATCAACACCAAACTTGGTCAGTGTAATCTAAAGGCCTTTGTGATGTTAAATTGCGAAGATCTTGAGGTTTCGTTAAAGGGTGTGTCCATGGCGGCCTGCCAAATTTCGATGTTTCGCCATGAAAAAGGAAGTTGCTGTAACTCAGACATACAATGTCCAATCTGCCCCAAACTTCACATGTTAGATAAGACTTCTGCCCTTAACAGATCTACATGCCCATTTTCAGTTATAGTCATAGCGCCACCTGCTGGCAACAGGAAGTGACATGTTTTAGGCTGCGACAAACTACTCCTAGAATTTTTTTGAGATTAAAGTATTTTTTGTGGTCAGTCTAATCTAAAGACCTGTGTGATGTTTAGTTGTGAAGATATTGAGTTTTTGTTAAAAGGTGTGTCCATGGCGCCGTGATGAAGTTCGATGTCTCGCCATGGGAATAAAAGATGTTATAACTCAGGCATATAATGTCCGATCTTGCCCAAACTTCACTTGTGTGATAAGGGTCCTGGCCTAAACAGATCTGAAGGCCAATATTCCATTGGGTGTGGCAAAATGGCTCGATAGCACCACCTATACACTTTCAACGGAGTGCGTATACACTTTAAACGGAGTGCGCCTCGAGCTATGTTTCACGTACAAAAATCGGTACACACATGTAACTCACCAATATCTACGAAAAAGTCTCTTGGTATGAAATCCGAATCCCAACAGGAAGTCAGTTATTTAGAATTTTCTCTGCAAAATTAGTGTTGTTTTGGCCATTTTCAGGGGTCGTACTTTAACAAACTCCTCCTAGAGATTTATTCAGATCAACACCAAACTTGGTCAGTGTAATCTAAAGGATTTTGCGATCTTAAATTGCAAAGATCGCGTGTCCATGGCGGCCTGACAAATTTCGATGTTTCGCCATGAAATAGGATGTTGTTATAACTCAGGCATAAAATGTCCGATCTTGCCCAAACTTCACTTGTGTGATAAGGGTCCTGCCCTGAACACACCTGAAGGCCAATATTCCATTATAATGATAGCGCCACCTGCTGGCAACAGGAAGATTGGCACATATATGGAATAAACATTGATATATTCTACTTATATTTATGAGTTTAAACGCATATTTCTCACCGTTGACCTATTAACTAAAGCCACTCGCTACCGGTTATCCCGGGTGCGAGGGCCCGTTCATCGCTGCTTGCAGCTTTAATTTTTTCTTCTTCTTCTTCTTCTTCTTCTTCTTCTTCTTCTTCTTCTTCTTCTCCCGAATGAATCGCATTTTTGAGGGCTTTAACATGCTCAAAAAGTCATGAAACTGCACACGCGTCAAACCTGGTGAAAATTTTCGTCTGATATAGGATTCAGAAGAGGGTGTGGCAAAATGGCTCGACAGCGCCACCTATACCAAGAAAATCAACAGCCTTCCAGCTATGTTTCACGTACATGCACGAAAATTGGCACACATATGTAACACACCAATACCTACAAAAAAGACTCTTGGAGCGAAATTCTAAACCCAACAGGAAGTCAGTTATTTTTAATATTATGAGCATATTTTGTGTAATTTTGGTCATTTCCATGTGTTGTATTTTAACGAACTCCTCCTAGAGAGTTCTTCAAATCAACACCAAATTTGGTATGCCTAATCTAAAGGCCTTTGCGATGTTAAATTGTGAAGATCTTGAGTTTTCGTTGAAGGGCGTGTCCGTGGCGGCCTGGCGAATTTCGATGATTCGCCATGAAAAATGAAGTTGCTATAATTCACACATACAATGTCCAATCTGCCCCAAACTTCACATGTTTGATGAGACCCCGCAGCTGAACAGATTGACATGCCCATATTCAGTTATAGTCATAGCGCCACCTATTGGCAACAGGAAGTGACATATTTTACGCTGCGACGAACTACTCCTAGAAATTTTATGACATCAATGTCTTTTTTGTGGTCAGTCTAATCTAAAGGCCTGTGTGATGTTCAGTTGTGAAGATCTTGAGTTTTCATTAAAAGGCTTGTTCATGGCGCCGCGACGAAGTTCGATGTCTCGCAATGGGAATAAAAGATGTTATAAAATGTCCGATCTTCCCCAAACTTCACATGTGTGATAAGAGTCCAGACCTGAACAGATCTGCAGGCCAATATTCCACCGGGTGTGGCAGAATGGCTCGATAGCGCCACCTATACACTTTCAACGGAGTGTGCCTCGAGCTATGTTTCACGTACATGTACAAAAATTGGTACACACATGTAACACACCAATATCTACAAAAAAGTATCTTGGTACGAAATCCGAATGCCAACAGGAAGTCGGTTATTTTGAATTTTCCCTGCAAAATTGGTGTTGTTTTTGCCATTTTCAGGGGTTGAACTTTAACAAACTCCTCCTAGAGATTTATTCAGATCAACACCAAACTTGGTCAGTGTAATCTAAAGCCATTTGCGATGTTAAATTGCGAAGGACTTGAGGTTTCGTTAAAGGGCGGATCCATGGCGGCCTGACAAATTTCGATGTTTCGCCATGAAAAAGGAAGTTGCTGTAACTCAGACATACAATGTCCAATCTGCCCCAAACTTCACATGTTGGATGAGACTCCTGACCTGAACAGATCTACATGCCCATATTCAGTTATAGTCATAGCGCCACCTATTGGCAACAGGAAGTGACATATTTTACACTGTGACAGACTATTTCTAGAAATTTTATGACATCAATGTCTTTTTTGTGGTCAGTCTAATCTAAAGACCTGTGTGATGTTTAGTTGTGAAGATCTTGAGTTTTTGTTAAAGGGCGTGTCCATGGCGCCGTGACAAAGTTCGATGTCTCGTCATGGGAATAAAAGATGTTATAACTCAGGCATAAAGTGTCCGATCTTGCCCAAACTTCACATGTGTGATAAGGGTCCTGGCCTGAACAGATCTGAAGGCCAATATTCCATTGGGTGTGTCAAAATGGCTTGATAGCGCCACCTATAAACTTTCAACGGAGTGCACATGCACATTAAATGGAGTGCGCCTCGAGCTATCTTTCACGTACATGTATAAAAATCGGTACACACATGTAACACACCAATACCTACAAAAAAGTCCCATGTTACGAAATCCGAATCCCATCAGGAAGTCGTTATTTAGAATTTTCTCTGCATAATTGTACTTTAACAAACTACTCCTAGAGATATATGCAGATCAACACCAAACTTGGTCAGTTAAATCTAAAGGCATTTGCGATGTTAAATTGCGAAGATTTAGAGGTTTCGTTAAAGGGCTTGTCTATGGCGGCCTGACAAATTTCGATGTTTCGCCATGAAAAAGGAAGTTGCTGTTACTCAGACTTACAATGTCCAATCTACCCCAAACTTCACATGTTAGATAAGACTTCTGCCCTTAACAGATCTACATGCCCATATTCGTTTATAGTCATAGCGCCACCTGCTGGCAACAGGAAGTGACATGTTGTATGCTGTGACAAACTACTCCTAGAATTTTTTTGAGATTAATGTATTTTTTGTAGTCAGTCTAATCTAAAGGCCTGTGCAATGTTAACTTGTGGAGATCTTGAGTTTTTGTTAAAGGGCATGTCCATGGCGTCATGACAAATTTTGATGTCTCGCCACAGCAAGAAAAGTTGTTGTAACTCAGGCATAATTTGTTCGATCTTCCCCAAACTTCACATGTTCGATAAGAGTCCTGCCCTGAACATATCTGAAGGCCAATAGTCCAATATAATGAGAGCACCACCTGCTGGCAACACAAAGATTGGCACAAATATGGAGTAAACTTTGATATATTCCACTTATATTTATGAGTTTAAATGCATGTTTCTCACCGTTCACCTATTTACTAAAGCCACTCGCTGCCGGTGAGCCCGTGTGCGAGGGCCCGTTCATCGCTGCTTGCAGCTTTAATGTTTTATATTATATTGTAATGGCAGCAATATATATGTGTGTGTGTGTGTGTGTGTGTAATTTCTGTCCCCCTCACTTCTGAAAAGATGGCTACGCCCCTGCACTTTACTGTACGTGTGTCTTCTTCGTGATCGCTATAATTTGTGCAGTCTTATTCAATACTGACATTTAATGAATTCATAAATGTTAAATGCTTGAATCAATATGATTATTTTGTGTATTAAGTTCTTGCTAGATGCATGAGTTTCACCAACACATTCTGTGTCAAAATAAACTGCTTATCAAAACCAAGGTTGACGTCACGGATTTAATGATAGGCTATTTGTAATGTGCTTCTTTTCCTTATTATTAATCTTTATTGTGAACCATATTGATAAGAAATGTGATGTATATGTAAAGTGCATAGGCTAATTTAATTCAGTTTTGTTCTATAGTGTTGTAATCGTTTTTTTTCTGCACATACACTGCACATGAACGCTCTTTGCAAATAGAAGCTTGTAACACACATGATATCTGTCACAGCATATAATGACTATTAAAAAAATTAAAAATTATATATAATTTTATTTAAAATAAGGGGAAAATGAAAAGTGAGTTTAATCCAAGCAGCTCTAAAAGACCTAAAAGAATAGTTCTGCATCCTTCTGAAGGCGCTCCACCTGTGTTTCGCAGTGTTGCCATTTAAACATGTTAATTACAAAAACAAAACGTTTGGTGTACTGTCTCTGGAAAAATCAACAATGATTGATCAGCCTTTATTTATGTACAGTATTGTAGACGTTATTATCTAGGTAACGCAAAATTTGCTGAGATATAGGCTACTGTAAGAGCGCCTGCATGGTTGTCCATCAGATGCCTGTCAAAGTTGAGTTTGTTACTATAGCAACAATAAAACTGTCATGTTGTTGTAACGAAAAACAAACTTTCATTATGTCGAGATAAAGAGAAAATTAATTAGTTATAACGAGAAAACAAGAAGGGAAAAAAAACTATAATGCATGGCCGCTTAGAACTTCCGACACTAGTGACACAAGTAATACCAAATTTCTTGAGAAGGAATTAATAATTACTTGGTTCAGTATTCAAAAGTGAATAAGTTGGTAAGCCTCCCCAAAACTTGGGGAGGGGAGGGGGTCCTCCAGGACAGGTTTGGCAAGGATTAATCTAGTAATTACTGAAAATTACTTTTGAGGTTTTTGTAAGATTCTGGATAGAAATTCCTTTTGCTTGATTTGGTAATACTTGAGTTATTACTAGTGGGTTACAGAGGTCTTCACTTTAGAATACTGTTCCAAAAATAAATAATTCCTTTAGATGGATGTAAAAGGCTGATTTATACTTCTGCGTTGGACCTACGCCATAGCCTACATGTAGACACACTCCCTTTATGTTGTATGCTGACATGCACCTCTCCAAAAATCTATCGTGTCAATTATACACAGACCACAAGTGTTGTGATTGGTCTGAAGAATCCCTCAGTAGTCCTATCATACACTTTATCTCAAGTCTTGATGATTTATTACCCTGATTTATGGCCTGATTTATGGCCGTACAGTCCGTGTAGATTGACAGGTAGTCAGAAGTGTGCATGGTCAGTTGGATTGATTTATGACTATAAGGCCTGTCAGTCAAAGCGGTTGCCATGCCACTGGGTCCTGTGACCCTTGATTGACATGGCAGAGGTGTGTAAATCAAAAGATCAAAGAGATCTCAGATTTGACTTGTGTTGTGTTTATTACTGGATATATGATGGTTGTATCTGTAACCAGAGCAGTGGGGGATTTCTTATGATGGTTGTATCTGTAACCAGAGCTGTGGGGGGTTTCTGTGAAGTTCCTTTCTGGCTTGTTGTTCACACCTAAAGACAGTGGGAGGTGTTTGGGTTCTTCCTGGGAAAAAAAAATGGCTGTGCAAAAGTGAGGGTTTTGACGCCTTGACAGGATCTATATGTTTGATCTATATGGTGTTGATACCTAGGCACCAACAGGCCACATGCTCCCCGTCTACAAACACATTTGAAAAGGAGGACGATGTCTGGTGTCTTTCCAGGTGAGAATTTCAAAGAGTGAGAGAGAAAATTATCTAAATCATCAACTAACCAAGCCGCAGAAGAGATAAATAATTGAATGTTATCTGGAATTAATAAAATCAAAAAGGCATTCCTTAATGTTAAGAAAATACTATCCATAATATGTGATGTGTAAAAGGAGTTGAAATCTCACGCTAATTTTAAAACCGACTTTAAACACACACACACACAAATTGGTTTTCCATGTTCTATGAGACATCCCGTAGACGTAATGCTTTTTTAGACTGTACAAATTGTATTTTGCATCACCATACTCCAACCTTACACTTAAACCTACCCCTTACAGAAAATTTCGTTAATTTTAAGATTTTCAAAAACACTTCATTCTGTATGATTTATAAACTTGTTTCCTCACAGGGACAAAAACAATCCCCAAGGATTTTGGATATTGCCATCATTGTTCCCCATAACATGGGGTATACCTGAACCACACAAACACACACACACACACACACACACATACACAGTAAAACTGAGTAAACTAAATTTTATTTATGAGCAAATTCGTATTTGTTGTTTTTACTTTGTGTTATGTAAGAAATGTTTTAATTTAATAATCTAACCTGTAGTATGTGTACTGTAAATGAACAAATATACATTTAGCTTAAACTCAGTAAAATAATTACACCTACCATTTTAAACATGTTTAAAAGATTACACATTGTGTGTCACTAAAGCAAGGCACACTGTCTATTGTCTTAAAAAATGTTTAAATAACCTGATGACCAGCATTGTTTCTTTAGATCATTTATGCACACAAGTGCTTTTTTCGCACGAGTAGAAAACTCTTTGGATGTGTTTGGCAAAAACATCATTTCTACATCTTAAATGCATGACTGAACTTTTCTCATTCGACAGAAATACTATTTTCAAATTATTTACCCGGCCTATAACACTTGGTGTAAATGTTCTTACCTAGAACAGAAAACATACACTTTGACTATTTGACTATTTTGAAGGCATCATGTAATGTTAAATGGTTTACAAAAAAAAAAAATTAGCACCAGCAGCTGTGATTTTCAAAATGAAAGAAATGTACAAGCTAAGGATGTTTCAACTATTATCATCATTTCCTTTTGACTCTGATAAACTGGTAATGAATTTTCTATGCAAGTGACACGATATACAGTTCTCATACTATTTGTGTAGATAGCTGTGCTAAAACATTTATGACTATTTTTGCATGCCAGCAGATTATGTCAAGGGTGTTTCACATCTAAGAATCACAATGTTTTTTAAATGACATTTTTCTTACACCTCAAGATTTAGCCATATCAAGATTTTGGACGGCCGTTCACAATTTGTTTGTTGGACTGTACGTTTTTAGGTGATCTCTGTGTGGTGTCATCATAATAGGAATAAATGAAAATTAAGAAATTAAGTTACAGTTTTTCTCTTCGAGATATTTCTTTTAGTGCAACTTTGTGTCCGTCCAAAAAGTGTGATCACATGAAGCATCGACACAACAAAAAATTAAGTCTAGCTGTTTTACACTTAAAACTATTACAACCTAAACAAATGAAACGGTTCCACTGAAACATGTCCACTCGTTTAAGTTTGAGCATGTTAAAGTTTCCACACTCCTGTGTAGAGATAAATTTTATCCATAACCTTTTGTGTATTCACGTGACCAAATCACTAAGAAAGAGAGTATAGCAAGAAAGCAAATGTTTATAATGCATATAAAATTCAGAATACAATTGTTAAAAAAAATTATGTTGATTTGTAAATGGTATTTTTATTAATCCACTAGATTAAGTCATCTTGTTCAGATAGCAGATGAAACCATTCACATTTTGTTTGTTTGGCCGTTTTTGTTTGAAGACTCCTGTAAGTTCATGCTAACTCTCGCGTGGGAAAGAGAGCAGGGTGAGCACATCCTATTCATTTAAGAAAAAGAATTTGACCGAACTTTTTTATTATTTTGACAAAACACAACAACATTAAAGAATGTTACCCGTTCCTATGGCCATCTTCTTTGACTCAAATGAAGCAACATCTCTGGTGTACGTAAGCATCTACAATGTGTGTGTATGTGCTAAACATCTGTTTCTCCACTTCTGCCAGATTTGTTAGATGGGCTTTTGTTGTAATACAGACACATTTGAGAACTATGATGTTCTCACTTTTGTAATGGTTATAGAAAAATTCAAACATAACTGCTGCATACGGAGCAAAACTGACTAAAAAATCACTGAATTAAAAAATGCAAAAGCGTGTACGGCATTTGGCAAAACAGGATTTTAGCTGTAATGAGCACATAAGACAAAAATTGTCAATGTGTGACTTGTAAATATATTCTATTTTATTTTATTTATTTATTTATTTTTACCAGAGATAGTCGACTGATCTGTTTACATGTTGTTTTGCCGTTTTCTGATGAAGAGTTTTCTCTGACTGTGGTCAAACATACAGTGCCTGTTCATAGGAATTTTTACAGCATAACTACAGCATAAAAATATCGCCCCTACATCTAGAGCTCTTGTTCATATAGCTGATGATGATGTTCACATTTTTATTTGTCGTACTCGTTAGTTTCAACATTTCTACTGGACATTAAAGAGTAGGTCTATGTGTACTCCCTTTATGTCAGAAGCATTAACATCTACTGTGTGCTAAGAATTTTCTGCTTTCTCCACTTTTGGTGGATTTACTAGAGGGACTATGTGACCTTGTTGTAATGTGATTACGTTTAAGATCCATATGATTGCACTAAACCCCCTTGAATAGGTTATAGACATACTCTTTTATACAGGAAATGTTTCCACAACAGAAATATGTATCAGAATAACAAATACCTAATTTGAAAATATGAAATCATCTCTTCTAAACTATTGTGAAAACTTTTAATGTTGATCCGGCCCACCAGCCGTGTATCTTTTTCATTGTTTTTTAGATAAAGACTATTCTCAGAGTTTGGTAAACAGGCAAAAACATGAACAAAATGTAGTACAAGATGATTAAATGATTGTCAAGAGACTGTTTAAACTGAGATTGTGATGCACTTTAGAGCTTTTTCTGGTCTACCAGTGTCACAAAGACACAACATTTTCAATCAACTTGAAAATGAGTCCTGCCATTTTCTGTTCTGACTGTTACACTTAAAACAAACCCGTCTATTACACTTAAAGTTAGACATTAAAAGTCATGGATGCCACAGGAACTATTTCCTTTCTCTGTTTCTCTAAACATCACACTAAATAAACCAGAGATCACATGTAGAAAGAATTCATTGAAAGGGGCATGTTTTAGTCCATTTTAGATGGTCTGCACCAACACATGTTTTAGATGTTTTAGGTATTCATCAGACTAACAGGTTTGATTCGGGAAACACACACAACTGGAACTGAGTGTTGTCATGTCTTTATAATTGATCTACTTTTACTTTTAAAACAACACAGTGTGAAATTATGGTCTTCGACAGCATGGGCCCCTGAAATGTTGTAGTATATCTTTGTTTTCACAAAATATTTAAACATTTATCTATCTTAAAATATTAGTTATTACGTGTTTACAAAGTTGTCATGTCCGACGTTTACATTTTTAAGAACATCTGATATAGTTTATCATCTTTTAAAATTTATAACGTATATTTCACCAAACCTTGACGCCTGAAAAACGGGTTTAGCATCAGTCCACATTTCAGTTGTTAGCCAGAAAATGCAAGTGAGCCGAGATTTCATTACTGAGATTATCTACATGATGTGAAACTAGCTCACAGTTACATTAGAGTTTTGGGGTTCTAGTTTATGTTGAATAAAACCCTCAAAAACAGTGGAGATGATCGTGGACTTCAGGAGAGACCCCCCTGCACTCCCCCCACTCACCATCATGAACAGCACTGTGACTGCAGTGGAGTCATTCAGGTTCCTGGGAACCACCATCTCTCAGGACCTGAAGTGGGACATTCACATTGACTCCATCGTAAAAAAGGCCCAGCAGAGGTTGTACTTTCTCCGCCAGCTGAGGAAGTTTAACCTGCCACAGGAGCTGCTGAAACAGTTCTACTCCACCATCATCGAATCCATCCTCTGCACTTCAGTAACTGTCTGGTTCAGCTCAGCTTCTAAACCTGACCTCAGAAGACTACAGAGGGTAGTCCGGACTGCTGAGCGAATCATCGGTTCAACTCTCCCATCTATTCAAGAACTGTACTTATCCAGAGTGAGAAAAAGGGCTGTCAAAATCACTCTGGACCCCTCACATCCAGCACACTCCCTCTTTGAACTGTTGCCATCTGGTCGACGCTACAGAGCTCTGAACACCAGAACGACCAGACACAGGACCAGTTTCTTCCCTCAGGCAATCCATCTTATGAACAGCTGATAATAATGGCGAACACACTACACTTTATATTTATATACACACACTTTATTTATCTAACACACATACTTAGTATACACTTAAATTTTGCACACAATATATATGTACATACATAACTTCACTTTGTAATATACCTGCCTACAATTGTCATTTGTATATTGTCATTCACTGTCTACATATTTGTATTTTTTATTCTTTTATTATGTGTTTTATGTTCTGTCGCTGTCATTCTGTTGTACTGCGGAGCTTCTGTCACGAAAACAAATTCCTCGTATGTGTAAATATACCTGGCAATAAAGCTCATTCTGATTCTGATTCTGATTCTGATTCTGATTCTGATTCTGAATAGTGTTTGTTACTGTTCCACGTTTAACACCACATTACTCCATTGTGAAGATATGTACTGTATAAAAAGTTTTTCACTGTAGTAGTCCAACTCTGAAACCAGACCAAACAAAAATGAGCTTGAGCCTTAGTTGAAGCAGAATTAAAATGTTTTCTTTTTATCTTTCCATGATTTGTGCGTGTTGTTCTGAACCACGGTTTCATTTTTAACATCACAATCGTATTGTATTGTCATGCATGATTGTAAAGAGTTTTGTGTGTGTCAGTCTCTGGATTTTTTTTTTTTTTTGCAAACAGAACTGCTGTAATGTTAGCGAGCTCTTTGTGTTGTCTGCTTTACTGTGTTTATATACGTCAGATTTCTTTAAATTTGCTCGATTAAAGTATTTAACACAGTTTTGGGTAATGTGAGTGTGTGTGAATATAGAGGATCTTTACAAATATTTTTTTCTTGAAATATCCATCTAACACTCTGAACCAAGACTGCTTCTTTTAAATATAACATTAACACATTAATAATATTTATAGTTCTCGGCCGATTTGTACATTATTAAATTATATTAGTGGTCATCACAAACTTAAGGTGTAAACAAAACTACCTTGCAACAGTGTGCTTTAGATTTACTACAAAGATCATTTGAATGCTTTGGTCGCAAGGAAAACATACGTTGTTTAAGAGAAAATAATCTCACTGAATGTGCTAAAGCATCCAATGTTTTATGACTACTGAAGGTGTAACATTCTTGTTTGTTTCACACCTGTGGGCTCTTACCTACATTCCAAGTGTGATATTTAAAAAAGGTTTAGGGGCATATAGTTAACCACAGAAGACTTTCTGCATGCTCCTGTTACAATGACTGCCGCGGCTCCAAACAGTCCTGAAACATCTAGAAGAATTTTGTGTGACACACCGCAAAGAAGTTCTGCTGAAATGAGAGAGGAGCTGACTTTTGCACCAAGGAAAAATCAAGGGAAGAGCATAAGAAAGGTTCTCATTGAAGATGAAGATATTGTGAAACAAGATTTCACTGTGTCTTATGATCGTGTGGGGAGATTTGTGTTTGACAAAGAGTTGCAGATTGTGAAACTCTACGTTTTGGAATCTTATGAAGAATATACATCCGAATGCACCTACCTGCTTTTGACCGCCGTAGACTGGGCATACTTCTACAATCAAATTTGGAGAAACTTTAATATGGATGAAAACATCTGGTACATTTTCCAATGGGATGGTACAACGCCTGGTATGCGGTACTATGCAAGAAAGCCACCAGACTACATATCTATAGCATCCTGTTAGAACAAAATGCTTCATGACCAGAATTATCTCATGCAGATAAATAAACGTCGGGAGGACTTCGAAACAAACTTTGACTCTGATGAGTCTGATCGTGACTGGCCTCTTCCTGAGGTCAACTCTTACGAATGCTGCAAAAAGAGACTATATTTTGAGCAATGTGACATACCCATGTTGAACACAATTTTTTCAATGATAGATAAGCTGTTTCAGTCAATTTAAATTGATTTTAAAACCGAATGATCAGTCAGATAATAGTGTATTCGGTATAACAAACCTGAACAATGATGTTGTAATGTTTCTTTTTCAGTGTTTACTCACCCTTCTATGTGTTCCTTGCTCTATGTTTAATAAATGGCTGCCGGATTAAGTTTTCCCAAGCCACAATACATTACCGTTACTTGAAACAAGTGTCTTAACAAAAATCCTAATAAACCTCGTAATCTATAATCAAAATATCTTCCAGTGAAAATTACAGAATTCTCTTTGGTGACACAAGCTAGGCTTCGCCGGTCAAAACACATCCCTAATTAGGCCCCTTCACCCTCCTCCACTTTTAGAGTGCAACACCCCCATCTCAACAACCAACCAAGCAACATTTGAAACGTAGAAACAAGACTACCCTTTTTTTTTTTTAAATGTACAGAAGATCCACCACTACTTCCTCGTGACTATGGCTAGTCTTCATCCCCTGTGAGTGGCTGACCTCATAAACTCTGCAGTTATCACAGGTTTTCCTAGATCTGCGAACAAGGGGTTTTACAGCACGGTCAACGGAGCTACTGCAGCATCTTGTTGATCAAAACATTATCTACATGGACTGACAGAATCAGCTTCAACAATCAAATTTGTCTGAAACTGATGCACTCTCTAATTTTTCAAATAATAAGGCTTCGACGGATCTGAACCGTAAACCAGAAATTGAAACTGAAATTGCACAAGGCCTGGATCGTCGTGGATTAATACAGTCAGTCCAGATTCTGGGAAGTGGTGACAGCATTCTACAGTATATTGATTAGGGTACAAAGTCTATCTCTTGAATTAAATTCTGAAAAGGATGTCTGACGCTGGGCAAAAGCAGATGGATTGCAACTGGAGTTCTGGCGCCGCTACGGATGATCAGCTGAAGTGCGACTGTACCCCGGGGGATGCGTGTCATGTAACAGACTACATAGACACTATGTTTAAACAGCGTTACCGAGAACAAATGATCAAACTGATGCATGCGGTCATAGAGAATCCAAATCATGATTGTACCGGGGATACCAAGTGTGTAAAAAATCTTAAGAATGAAATTAATGTTGTAAGAAGCCTGAAAAATAACCCATGGCCTGATTTGACTAGTATGTTTATTACCAGTAAAGAATCAGTCTGTGTAACGACTAGAAACATTCTGGATGTGATGTCTGAATGTGACGATGAGATGGACATTAAAGAGGTTCTCTGTCTGTGTACATGTGTAACAGATTTATGTACATTGTTGGTTTCAAAAAATTATGGTTCCATGACATGTGAAATTGTTCAAACTTACGTCAACTACATACTAGAACAAAACGTGCTGGCCTGTAGAGATTTTCTTTTCTGGCTAGACCACCTGTAATGTCATTATTACTGTTTGTTAGTAATGCCAATTTGACCATTTTCTTCACTATTTCGATGTATGAATGTATATTCAAAAATCTATTGTTGAAATAAAAAGTTGAACCACATTTTAATCTTTTGTGGTTTATGAAACAATGGGTCTGAGCTCATGAAAAATGTGTTAATGTTATATTTAAAAGAAGCAGTCTTGGTTCAGAGTGTTAGATGGATATTTCAAGAAAAAAATATTTGTAAAGATCCTCTATATTCACACACACTCACATTACCCAAAACTGTGTTAAATACTTTAATCGAGCAAATTTAAAGAAATCTGACGTATATAAACACAGTAAAGCAGACAACACAAAGAGCTCGCTAACATTACAGCAGTTCTGTTTGCAAAAAAAAAAAAAAAAATCCAGAGACTGACACACACAAAACTCTTTACAATCATGCATGACAATACAATACGATTGTGATGTTAAAAATGAAACCGTGGTTCAGAACAACACGCACAAATCATGGAAAGATAAAAAGAAAACATTTTAATTCTGCTTCAACTAAGGCTCAAGCTCATTTTTGTTTGGTCTGGTTTCAGAGTTGGACTACTACAGTGAAAAACTTTTTATACAGTACATATCTTCACAATGGAGTAATGTGGTGTTAAACGTGGAACAGTAACAAACACTATTCAACATAAACTAGAACCCCAAAACTCTAATGTAACTGTGAGCTAGTTTCACATCATGTAGATAATCTCAGTAATGAAATCTTGGCTCACTTGCATTTTCTGGCTAACAACTGAAATGTGGACTGATGCTAAACCCGTTTTTCAGGCGTCAAGGTTTGGTGAAATATACGTTATAAATTTTAAAAGATGATAAACTATATCAGATGTTCTTAAAAATGTAAACGTCGGACATGACAACTTTGTAAACACGTAATAACTAATATTTTAAGATAGATAAATGTTTAGATATTTTGTGAAAACAAAGATATACTACAACATTTCAGGGGCCCATGCTGTCGAAGACCATATTTTCACACTGTGTTGTTTTAAAAGTAAAAGTAGATCAATTATAAAGACATGACAACACTCAGTTCCAGTTGTGTGTGTTTCCCGAATCAAACCTGTTAGTCTGATGAATACCTAAAACATCTAAAACATGTGTTGGTGCAGACCATCTAAAATGGACTAAAACATGCCCCTTTCAATGAATTCTTTCTACATGTGATCTCTGGTTTATTTAGTGTGATGTTTAGAGAAACAGAGAAAGGAAATAGTTCCTGTGGCATCCATGACTTTTAATGTCTAACTTTAAGTGTAATAGACGGGTTTGTATTAAGTGTAACAGTCAGAACAGAAAATGGCAGGACTCATTTTCAAGTTGATTGAAAATGTTGTGTCTTTGTGACACTGGTAGACCAGAAAAAGCTCTAAAGTGCATCACAATCTCAGTTTAAACAGTCTCTTGACAATCATTTAATCATCTTGTACTACATTTTGTTCATGTTTTTGCCTGTTTACCAAACTCTGAGAATAGTCTTTATCTAAAAAACAATGAAAAAGATACACGGCTGGTGGGCCGGATCAACATTAAAAGTTTTCACAATAGTTTAGAAGAGATGATTTCATATTTTCAAATTAGGTATTTGTTATTCTGATACATATTTCTGTTGTGGAAACATTTCCTGTATAAAAGAGTATGTCTATAACCTATTCAAGGGGGTTTAGTGCAATCATATGGATCTTAAACGTAATCACATTACAACAAGGTCACATAGTCCCTCTAGTAAATCCACCAAAAGTGGAGAAAGCAGAAAATTCTTAGCACACAGTAAATGTAAATGCTTCTGACATAAAGGGAGTACACATAGGCCTACTCTTTAATGTCCAGTAGAAATGTTGAAACTAACGAGTACGACAAATAAAAATGTGAACATCATCATCAGCTATATGAACAAGAGCTCTAGATGTAGGGGCGATATTTTAATGCTGTAGTTATGCTGTAAAAATTCCTATGAACAGGCACTGTATGTTTGACCACAGAGAAAACTCTTCATCAGAAAACGGCAAAACAACATGTAAACAGATCAGTCGACTATCTCTGGTAAAAATAAATAAATAAATAAAATAAAATAGAATATATTTACAAGTCACACATTGACAATTTTTGTCTTATGTGCTCATTACAGCTAAAATCCTGTTTTGCCAAATGCCGTACACGCTTTTGCATTTTTTAATTCAGTGATTTTTTAGTCAGTTTTGCTCCGTATGCAGCAGTTATGTTTGAATTTTTCTATAACCATTACAAAAGTGAGAACATCATAGTTCTCAAATGTGTCTGTATTACAACAAAAGCCCATCTAACAAATCTGGCAGAAGTGGAGAAACAGATGTTTAGCACATACACACACATTGTAGATGCTTACGTACACCAGAGATGTTGCTTCATTTGAGTCAAAGAAGATGGCCATAGGAACGGGTAACATTCTTTAATGTTGTTGTGTTTTGTCAAAATAATAAAAAAGTTCGGTCAAATTCTTTTTCTTAAATGAATAGGATGTGCTCACCCTGCTCTCTTTCCCACGCGAGAGTTAGCATGAACTTACAGGAGTCTTCAAACAAAAACGGCCAAACAAACAAAATGTGAATGGTTTCATCTGCTATCTGAACAAGATGACTTAATCTAGTGGATTAATAAAAATACCATTTACAAATCAACATAATTTTTTTTAACAATTGTATTCTGAATTTTATATGCATTGTAAACATTTGCTTTCTTGCTATACTCTCTTTCTTAGTGATTTGGTCACGTGAATACACAAAAGGTTATGGATAAAATTTATCTCTACACAGGAGTGTGGAAACTTTAACATGCTCAAACTTAAACGAGTGGACATGTTTCAGTGGAACCGTTTCATTTGTTTAGGTTGTAATAGTTTTAAGTGTAAAACAGCTAGACTTAATTTTTTGTTGTGTCGATGCTTCATGTGATCACACTTTTTGGACGGACACAAAGTTGCACTAAAAGAAATATCTCGAAGAGAAAAACTGTAACTTAATTTCTTAATTTTCATTTATTCCTATTATGATGACACCACACAGAGATCACCTAAAAACGTACAGTCCAACAAACAAATTGTGAACGGCCGTCCAAAATCTTGATATGGCTAAATCTTGAGGTGTAAGAAAAATGTCATTTAAAAAACATTGTGATTCTTAGATGTGAAACACCCTTGACATAATCTGCTGGCATGCAAAAATAGTCATAAATGTTTTAGCACAGCTATCTACACAAATAGTATGAGAACTGTATATCATGTCACTTGCATAGAAAATTCATTACCAGTTTATCAGAGTCAAAAGGAAATGATGATAATAGTTGAAACATCCTTAGCTTGTACATTTCTTTCATTTTGAAAATCACAGCTGCTGGTGCTAATTTTTTTTTTTTGTAAACCATTTAACATTACATGATGCCTACAAAATAGTCAAATAGTCAAAGTGTATGTTTTCTGTTCTAGGTAAGAACATTTACACCAAGTGTTATAGGCCGGGTAAATAATTTGAAAATAGTATTTCTGTCGAATGAGACAGTCATGCATTTAAGATGTAGAAATGATGTTTTTGCCAAACACATCCAAAGAGTTTTCTACTCGTGCGAAAAAAGCACTTGTGTGCATAAATGATCTAAAGAAACAATGCTGGTCATCAGGTTATTTAAACATTTTTTAAGACAATAGACAGTGTGCCTTGCTTTAGTGACACACAATGTGTAATCTTTTAAACATGTTTAAAATGGTAGGTGTAATTATTTTACTGAGTTTAAGCTAAATGTATATTTGTTCATTTACAGTACACATACTACAGGTTAGATTATTAAATTAAAACATTTCTTACATAACACAAAGTAAAAACAACAAATACGAATTTGCTCATAAATAAAATTTAGTTTACTCAGTTTTACTGTGTATGTGTGTGTGTGTGTGTGTGTGTTTGTGTGGTTCAGGTATACCCCATGTTATGGGGAACAATGATGGCAATATCCAAAATCCTTGGGGATTGTTTTTGTCCCTGTGAGGAAACAAGTTTATAAATCATACAGAATGAAGTGTTTTTGAAAATCTTAAAATTAACGAAATTTTCTGTAAGGGGTAGGTTTAAGTGTAAGGTTGGAGTATGGTGATGCAAAATACAATTTGTACAGTCTAAAAAAGCATTACGTCTACGGGATGTCTCATAGAACATGGAAAACCAATTTGTGTGTGTGTGTGTTTAAAGTCGGTTTTAAAATTAGCGTGAGATTTCAACTCCTTTTACACATCACATATTATGGATAGTATTTTCTTAACATTAAGGAATGCCTGTTTGATTTTATTAATTCCAGATAACATTCAATTATTTATCTCTTCTGCGGCTTGGTTAGTTGATGATTTAGATAATTTTCTCTCTCACTCTTTGAAATTCTCACCTGGAAAGACACCAGACATCGTCCTCCTTTTCAAATGTGTTTGTAGACGGGGAGCATGTGGCCTGTTGGTGCCTAGGTATCAACACCATATAGATCAAACAAACATTGATCCTGTCAAGGCGTCAAAACCCTCACTTTTGCACAGCCATTTTTTTTTTCCCAGGAAGAACCCAAACACCTCCCACTGTCTTTAGGTGTGAACAACAAGCCAGAAAGGAACTTCACAGAAACCCCCCACAGCTCTGGTTACAGATACAACCATCATAAGAAATCCCCCACTGCTCTGGTTACAGATACAACCATCATATATCCAGTAATAAACACAACACAAGTCAAATCTGAGATCTCTTTGATCTTTTGATTTACACACCTCTGCCATGTCAATCAAGGGTCACAGGACCCAGTGGCATGGCAACCGCTTTGACTGACAGGCCTTATAGTCATAAATCAATCCAACTGACCATGCACACTTCTGACTACCTGTCAATCTACACGGACTGTACGGCCATAAATCAGGCCATAAATCAGGGTAATAAATCATCAAGACTTGAGATAAAGTGTATGATAGGACTACTTCCCTCCCTCCGTAATTGAGTTTTGTGTATGTTTATGTGCACTTTAATATATTTTAATGTTACACCTTATATAAAATAAAACAAAGCAAAAAACAAGTGTCTTTTCATTTATTATACTACATAGCATTATTCATCGCCAGTTGCACCAGCTGCAACTCATTTGTGCTGCTTTTAAGTTTTGCTGGCATCCTGTTCGTGTTGTTGGTTCCTTGATTTCTCATCTGTCTCTCTTGTCTAGTTGTGCTCCTGTCCCTCCAGTTGGTATTCTCCGGACCTTATTCCTCGCCCGCCTAGGATTCCTGCGCTGGGTTTGAGTTACTGCAGCTTGAGCCATCTGGACCTTATTCCTTGCCCGCCTAGGATTCCTATGCTGGGTTTGAGTTACTGCAGCTTGAGTGGTCTGGACGTGATTCATCTGGGGTTATGCATAGTCGATATTAAAAAACTGGATGACAAGTAATTTCTTACTGTTAAATTCAGAAAGAACTGAGGTGTTAATTATAGGACCTAAAAACTCTGCTTGTAATAACCTAGAACACTGTCTAAGACTAGATGGTTGCTCTGTCAATTCTTTGTCATCAGTTAGGACCTAGGTGTGCTATTTGATCGCAATCTTTCCTTAGAAAGCCACGTTTCTAGCGTTTGTAAAACTGCATTTTTCCATCTCAAAAATATATCTAAATTACGGCCTATGCTCTCAATGTCAAATGCAGAAATGTTAATACATGCATTTATGACCTCAAGATTAGATTATTGTAATGCTTTATTGGGTAACCACTGTAAGAGCTTTTACATATATATATATATATATATATATATATATATATATATATATATATATATATATATATATATATGAAGAGCTCTTTTCCAAAACGCGATAAACGCCAAATTAAAAAAAAAATGACTTTGTCATGCCATTATGCCGTGTACTGAACCTATTCTCTGCTCCATCAATGTTTCATGCTAAATTGCTATATTTCCTTGTTTAAAATGCAGTTTTTTTCCAAAACGCTATAAGCGCCAAACCTGTTTGTAGTCTAAATGCGATATATCCTATCAACCAATCAGAATTCGGCGAAAGATTGACGCAATCTTGGCGGCGCTCTGAATCGGGATCTTGTTTGTGTTGCTCAGTCTTCAAAATGAGTGCTAATAACACTTTTGATGGCCTGGATGAGCCAGTGAGACCTACACCTGGCGGCAGAAAACGCCGATTGGACAAAGAAAATCACAAAAAAACAACAAAAAAAGAAGCTTCGCCACTCAGGCGGCGCGTTAATACCCACTGTGGGATGTCATCACAAGGCTGAAGCGACCGGTTTCTGTCAGGCAGAGAAGCTGTCACCGGACGACCTAATGATGAATTTTAGTAAGTTTTATGTAAGACCAAACAAGGTTGACCAGGACAGGACCATTCTTAATCTCCTGGACATAACGCGTGTGAAAAGGCAGCGTCTTAAAGTCCTGGATGTTAACAAACGAAAAGACCTGAACATTTCTGTCAAGTACAATCTTTTGTGCGGCAATCACCCGGAGAAGGTGCCCGTTTGCAAGGCGACCTTCATTAAAGTGTTCGGTAAGTACAATTTTCATTTTAGATTTGCCTAGTTTAATACCGTTTTGTAGGTTTCTCCCTTGTGACAAAGATTTTTTGCTGTAAACAAGCATGCTAACGTGACATGGAAAGTAACTTTCTGATAATAATACTAGTCTACTGATGCAAAAGAGGTTCCTGACCCCTGCCAGGGCTGTGCAAAATTCAGACTTTAATTCAGTTCAATTAATGAATTTGAATGGACTTCACCTTACAGGATGTTGAATTGAATTGGAATTGCGAAATTCACTTGAAAAAGTGGAACTGAATTCATAACAATTCAGAGAAATTTCTTATCACATATAAGTGAGAATGTGATACATTACTTTTAACATTGATTTTTCTTTCTAATTGAAGTACAGACACTAACATTAAGCATATATTGACTTAATGTAGAATAATTAGCAATATCTTAATTTCAAAGTAATCAAATTAAAAAAAAAATTGGTATTACAATTTTAATAATCTGTTTTATAGAGTATGTTTTAATGTTAAATTGTGTGTAAAGTTCATACAATAATAACTTTATGAAATTCATGTTGTAATCATATGTTATATATATTGTAAAGCTTCATTGTTAAATGCACCTTAATTAATTATTATGAATTTATTTGAATTTTATGGAATTCAAATTCTACTTCGGATTCAGCTTCCTGTTTGCAATCTCAATTCAAATTCAATGATAATAGCAAGTTAGTTGTGTGTAATTCTTTATTTCAATCTTAACTATTTACTTTCACAGGCATCAGCAAAGACCGTGTGTCCCGGGTGGCTAAATATTATGCTGAGACTGCTGAGGCTCGCCCAGAGAGAAGAGGTGGTGCACGGCACAGTGAGGAGAATAACAGGAGAAGGCAACTCATTGTTGAGCACATCCAGTCTTTTACCTGCAGGGCCAGCCATTATGGTCGGAGAGGAGCACCAGGCCGCAAGTATGTCCCCAGTGACTTGAATGTGCACAAGATGCATGAACTCTTTGAGGCTCAGAACCATGCTCAGACCAGCTACTCCCTCTATTACTCTGTGTTCTCCAAGGATTTCAATCTTGGCTTCGTCACCCAGCTACAGATGCATGCTCTGATTGTGTCAAGTACAAGATCAGGATTACAGATCCAAACCTAACTGAGACAGAGAAGAAGATGGAATCTGCATCATTCATCTTGCATCGTCGCAGAGCTCGCATGTTTTATGACCTGTTAGGCAGGGTTGCTGAAGGTCATGTGACCCTCAGTTTTGATATGACGCAAAACATGGTCCTTCCAAAAACCCCAATAGGACAGGCCTATTACTCACGGCAGATGTATCTGTACCTGTTTGGTGTTGTTGTACATCATGGTGAGAACAGCCAACAGGAAAAAGATGATGTCCATCTCTATGTGTGGCAGGAGAATGAGAATAGCAAAGACAGCAATATGATTGCTTCTGCACTGAGTGACTGCCTCAAGGTTCGACTTCAGGACAAAGTCAGCAGATCCAGGGGACTTCGGCTGTTCAGTGACTCTTGTTTTGGGCAAAACAAAAACATGAACGTGGTGTCCATGCTCATGGAATTTCGTCAGCTTTTTCCCAACCTTGGCATAGAGCATACCTTTCCAGTAAGGGGCCACAGTTTTCTCCCAGCAGACCGAGTCTTTGGCAGAATTGAGCAGAAGATTAGGAAAATCGACACAATTCTGCTACCACAGGAATACCATGCCATCCTGCAGCAATTCGGCCATGTTCACGTTTATGGCACAGACTGGGAGGCATTTGATTATAGGTCAGCCTAAAAAGAGTGCGTTAAGGCTCAGAAGAGCTTTAAAATCAGTGAAGCACGCATGCTTGACTTGAGTACCAACAAGGTTGGTTTGAAGACTACTTACAATGGGGAGTATTGTTTTCATAGTGTATTAAAGCGGGGAAAGTGGTGGGCTGACCTTAAACCTGTGTAACAACAATGAGTTTTACAGAATAATTAACTCAAATGGTATATAGGGAATTTGAATAATTAATCAGGAATACGATTAATTTATATCTCAGATGACAGTTACATTAAATTTGATTGATTATGAAAAACAGCTCAATTGCTTATACCAATAAATAATCACAGGGCACTGTAACTTACTCATTAATATGTCAATATTCCATTCTTCATATCAATTATTGTGATCTCTTACTTTAAATTACTGCAAATCAAACAGTGGTTTGTCCAGCAAACCACTGTTGACCTATCAATTTTCAATAAAGTTATCACGCCTTATAATTCAAGGAAAAATATTCTCTGGCCATGAAAACATTATCCTATCCTTATGATAAATTTAGTTTCTAAATTTAAAGCTTGTAGCTAAAGATCAGACATCTCAGTGACTCGTAATGTAAGTGGGGTGGAGTCCAAGCCAATCGTCAGTATATGGGTTTTTAATAAATCAACTAGTAATACATCAAACTACAAATCACACAGAGTAAATATGCGTACGACAATACAAACAGTAAGCTTTATACAAGACATAACGGAATCCAAATAAGAGAGAGAGAGAGAGAGAATAGAATGAGATCACATAAGGAGCTCAGGTATGGAAATCATAGTCAGTAACTTTTGGAAGCCAACAACGATCAGATCATAGCAACAATTTAAAGCAGCATTTAAATCTCCATAGAAAACTGATACTTGCATGGCCCAGTGTGCGTGGCGTGAGATCGGCGTCGAGCGTGTGAGCTTTGCGCGCTGTTCCTTTTGAAAACAGCGTGCGTGGTCCTGGAGTCTATGTGACGCGCGTGCACGCTGCGCTTGATCTTGGCGTGAGCGTGTAGCACGTGGTCCTTTGTTCTGTCCTCGCGCGGTATTTGAAAGGTTCAACAAACAATGTTCCAGAATTCGTCTTCCTTGTGTGGAGAGGCGAATAGTCGAATAAACTTAGTAAAGAAAAGAAAAGAAACAACAAAAACGAAAGCTTCCAAAGGAGCGATTAAAATGGCTTTTTCTCTCAGCCCCTGTGCTGAGGGGGGCTTGCGCTATGCGCGGAAGCAACGTTGGTAACACAGGAGAGCAGCGTGTCCGAGGACCAAGAACGAGAAGAAGAGAGGAAGAGAGGGCGGACCTTGTTCGGTCGATTCTTATAGCTTGAAATGGTTCACGCCCCTTTTTCGAGGGAACATCCAATGAACGTCCGCGATCTGCAGCGGGAAAAAGTTCCTTTGTCTCTGTAGAAAACAACCCCCTGGTGATCTAGGGCGTGTCAGATTTCCTCAGGGATATTTCTAGCCAGTTTGTAATTCAGATTACATACATTTTTCATTACTTTGCTCTAGATAAATGGGTCTGTCAGAGCATGACGATTAGAACAATACTAAACCATAATATATATATATATAAATGATCAAAACATGAAGTTACATTCAAATGCAGAATTACACACATTAAAGATTAACACACACTGCTAAATTGCAGATAGTCCCAATTTATATGGGAAACATCTAATGTACCAAAAAGGAATACGTAATACATTTATAAAACATAAAAACAAAAAGGTAAGTTTAGAATGCATAAGGAAAGGAAACCAGTGATTTGGCTTCTCTCCTGTCCTGTTGTCCAGGGTGGTCATAAAGTTTTACGACCTGCAGGGGTGGGGGTTGCAGAAACATGGCTCTCTTTGAGAAAGTTAAAGTGAGGAGAGACATTTCCCAAAGTATAACCTAGCAACTTATACTCTTCACATAACAAGGATTAACCATTTTATGCAATCCATAAACATATTTAAAATACATATTATTAATAAAATGATGAAAGTAAGGAACTTCTAAGAAAGGTTTCCTTCGTCTTCAGGAATTTGGTTGGGGGTTTTCATTTCTCCTTTGAGGCTTGCACGGGTATCGTAAATTAATTTAAGTCCAGCCAGGCTGGCGCCAGGCCCAGGTATTTAGTGCAAAAAGGGTTTCATTTGGAAAATCTGAATTAAACACATGAATTGATGATCTGCATATCCGTTACACCTCCCCCTTTACGTCAGATGAAGTCCCTGTGTGGACATCATCGGACGGCAATCATCAGGATGGGCAGATGACAAGTGAATCGTGATGGTCATGTAGCAGGTGGGTCATGATGGCAGGTGGTTCCTGAAGCTGAGGATTCAGCTTGATGAGGTTCGGTGTTGTCTTTGACTTGGCGTCCCTTTTCCGGGGATTCCATCGGAGAGTTTGGCTGTAGAAGTTTGCATCTCGTTGAGTATCCTGTATAGGATGAAGGTCACGCCAAGAGTCAGGGCGGGACCAATGACGGTGGAGATGCACTGTGCAGTGTCGGCAGCAGTCCAGGCTCGGACCGCAGATGACTGGTTCAGAACGGGCTCTCGAGGCTGTGCTTGGAGGGCTGTGTCGACAGGAGTAATGTCAATGTGTTGGGTGGTACCTTTCAGTACTTGGTCAAGCAGGTTGGCACGGGTGGCAGTGTCATGCTGCTCCTAGGTCAGCGTAGCTGAGCGCACAGGAGTGTTGACGAGCCATCTGTTACCCGCAATCTCTGCTTGCGTTTCTGTGACTTGTGTACGAGGCTTGGCTTCGGCAGGGCAGCGCGTATCGCTGACCCAGGGTTGCAGCTCGCAGATTCCTTCAGAGTTGTGGGTTTGCTAAGGTTTGCTAAGGCAGAGATAATGAATGTCTTTGGACAAAGCACACATGTGCATGTTTGGGGCCAGGTACAGCTGTGAGTCGCTGTCATGGTAGGCCACCACATTTGGAATGTGTGTTTTGGTGTGGGTGTTGCTTTTCCACATCCTGACACTGACAATGTCTTTAGTTCTGTAGACTTGGCTTGACTCGCTGATGGGTTGGTTCAGGAGCACATTCACTTCTCTCTGTTTGGGGTTGACGTGCCGTAGGAAGGCGCTATCCAGAGAGTTGGCCAGGTGCATTCGTAGCAGGTCAGCTGGCATGGCGATGGCGTAAGACAGCACAGTTAACACAAGGCTTAAGGGTATTATGTATGGTGGGGTTTTACTCGTGGTTAGGCTGTCTTTGGAGGAGCTAACCTCCCACAGTATGTCTGTTGTTAATGCTGTAAACAGCTGAGTCTGGGTAAAGTTCTTCTGGAAGACAGTAAACAGTGGTTTCAAGGAGTTTACAGTCTGGTTCGCAATGTTAAACATTCTGGCGGCAGCAGCGGCTCTAAGCAAAGCTCCCGGGAACTGTTTGGAGCGGTGGTGGTGTCCACCTAACTCCATTTGTGTAACCGTCACTTTCTCATGTTGGCTGAACATGTGTTTGACATCGGCCTCGGTGTGAGTGAGGGAGTCCTCTCTCCATCGGAACCTTGTACAGCTGTATTCGGTTACAGTGCTGGGGTAGTGTGCCCTGTCATCGGTGGTCAGGAGTCTCCGCGGTTTTCTCGGTGGCAGCTGTCCTCTCTTTGGCTGACAGCATGGCACGGCAAACCACAGCAGCATCCTGGTACAGATAATAGGGAGAGAGAGAGAGAAAGGGGAGAAAGAAACAAACGAGGGCTGTCTTTGGTTGGACAGGGCAGCCTCTTTGCTTAGTGGGGGGCGACTGGGTTTAGCTTGCCCTCGCCCTCGCCCATGTTTTGCCACATCTTGCTGCTGGCATGACGCTTGCTTCAGTGTTTTGTCAGTGGCTCTGGTGCTGCGTGGTGCAGCACATGCTGCGTCATGGAAATATATTGGCATTATCCCCCTTTTGCTCCGTGGCATTACAAGCCCTGGCATTGTGATGTCAGACGGTGCACAACCCACAATATTGTTGTGTGCACGCAGCATGGTTTGTGTATCATGCAGTGGTCTGGGGCTTTGGTTGTCAGTGACTGTAGACTGGTTGCCAGGGTGGATGGAGGGGTCTGAGAGGTGGTAAAGCAAAGTCATTATCGAGGTTTCAGAAGCCCGCACGTCCGCTATGTTGGTCTGTGTAGACAACGGAGCCAGCGTAAGCGATTCTGATGTAGGCAGTTTAGCTAGTAAAGTTCTTATGCTGTGTGTAATCACTTCAACCTTGAATGTGGGTGGGTGGGTTGGGAGTGACCACAGAATGTTGTTTAGTGTGCCAGTTTTGGCAAGGGTGTCAGTGTGATCTTTAAAGTCCTCGTCTAGACTTGGTAACTTCGAGTGTCCTTTTACCTTCTTCCAGTACACGATCACATTGTGTGTTTTTGTGATGTTATCACATTGCTGGAACAGGTGTTGGTGTTTGACATGCTTGTTGTTTGCAAGTGTGAGTCCGAGTTCCACACATTCAGGTGAGGATTGGAAGAAACCCAGCGTGTGGTGTAAGGTTTGACCACATTGCAGGTTGAGCCGAACAGCAACCCCTTTGGTGTAAGCTGGTACCACCGTACCCTGTTTGTTGACTAAGGTACAGAGGTTTGAACTTGGGCCTGTCGTTAGGGCGTTGTACTCATGGCTGGCTGCTGGGGTTCCCGTGACCTCTGTGACCTGACCGTCTGGCTCTGTTGGAGTTCCCGTGACCTCTGCGACCTGACAGTCTGGCTCTAGCAACCTGTGTGGCTGGAGAGAAAGAGGTTCTTGCACTTGAGCAAAGTCTTTTAGCTGTTTGAAGTTCAGAAAAGGGTCAAAGTGTTCTAGCAGGTCTTTGTCGATGAGCAATGTATGAGTGTTCATTGGTGGGACATACATGGGATGTATTAGACTCATCGGAACAATTGTCAGGTGAATGGAAACAACCTGTTCAAACTGGATGTCATCCTGTCTGTACACCTGTACATTCAGTTCATAAGTTTGAGGTGTAAGAGTTCGAGTCTTTTGAAAAGGTGAGATGAGATCATCGTCAGGTTTAATCCTGTGTCGATCAGGTCTTCCCTGTTGACTCCTTTTCGGCCCATCCCCTTTTTGACAAGGCTGCCCAGGAATTTTGGCATCAGGGCAGGTGTGACGATCGGTGGGTGGTGAGGACCAGTCTTGTGTAGCTCGCTGCGAAGGCAGGTAGTCAAAACAGCATTTTCTGGTACCTTGTGTTTGTGGTACCTGGTGTGAGGACCTGTGCGGTCTCGTTCAGGGTGTGCAGCTGTTGACTGTGGAGCTTGGGTGTTGTTGTCACTTTGTGCTGTAACAGTTAGCTCTGTGGTCGGTAGATGACGGGCAGTGTTCTGGGTGGTTGGCTCATCTTCCTTGCGAGTTTTCATGTGAAGAAGATCTTTCAGCACCCTCAGGATCTCTGCTGTCTCAGACGTGGCTGCACTGTGTTGCCCTCTGCTGGCTTGGAACGGTATTGACTCTCTGTAAAAATGTCTGTGACTGTGGTGTTGTAGGCGCCATCTAGGGTTAACTCCAAGCAGTGCTCAGAGACAGAGACTTTGGGGTTTTTTACAGTCTTTTCACAAATAGTCTTTTGCTTGGTGCAAGCTTTGTGGGCTAAGTTCCGTAACTCTTGTGTAGTCCTGTTACGTGGACACGCTGGGACTCGGAGATGAAAACTCCAACTGGCATGTAGGTTTAGGAGGAACAGAGTTTTTAAGTTGACATTCTGTTCAATACCTGGTTCGTTGCATGTTCCGAAGTAGGCTTTTCATATCTGACTACAGAAAGTCTGTGGGTTTTCAAATCGGCCCTGTTTGAGGTCCATAGCAGTAAGGAGCCCATGGTCTCAGTTTGGATCAGAGAATTCAAGAATCAAAGTCTGTAGCAGTTGCTGGTAGTACGCTTTGACAGTCTCTGGTTGACGATCCACAAAGCAATGCACATCACGGCTGGACGTGATTTTTAACAGGTACAATGTGTTCACATCTGTCACGTTGGCGACAGTTTGCAAATGAAAGTCAATGGCTTGTAAAGAACGTCATGTCCTCCTGCAGGATCTGGATTGAATGTAGAGATGCTTCTGGCTAGCTTGTGAAGTTCTTTGTGAGCAGTGCAGGGTTTAGTGACATGCGTTCTCTGGAAGGGTTCTGTCCCCTCCGTTGTTGACAGATGTTCTTGTAAGCTGGCTGGTGATTTCCTTAGAAGTGAGCTTACACCCCCTTTTCCAGCTCTGGGTTCTTGGCTGAAAGGGTTGGAGTGGCGGCCCGGGAGAAATTTTGTGGTGTGCGTTTCTCCGATCCAGCCACTCTGTAATCTGTGAGATTGTCTCAGTTCTGTGTGAACAGTGTCAAGTTCATCTTGGAGCTTGTCTCTCTGCAGAGTAAGCTTATTGAATTTAGCTCGGGCCGCTTGCAAGTGTGTTTTGCAGGCCCAGGTTTTATAGTCTCTTTCTTTCAGTTCAGTCTCTGCTCTTTTTAGGAGAGCGTCACCTTGCTGAAGTTTTTTGTTGAGTTCTTTTCTGGCTTCTCTCTCCAGCTGTTCTTTTTGATCTGTGTTGAGGCGAAGATCTTGCAGGGCATTGTGAAGTCTTTCAACTCCTTTCTGTAGCTCTGGATCTGTGTCGTCCTCTTTCTCGCGCTGGTTCTGGGTCTCGAGGAGGAGCTGATCAAGATGGCTCTGGGTTGGGGCCTGGTCCTTCCAGGCCTCCTCCGAGATGTTGCTCCGTTCACTGAGCCGTGCCTGGGCGACGAGAATGTGAACTAGGCTTCCGAAGATCCTGGCGAGTTCTCTGTAGTAGTCGCTTTTGGTTGGATCGTGTGCCATCAGTTCATCTAGCTCGGTGTCTAGTTGCTCTGGGTGCTGCAGGTTACTGGCGTCCTTGGGCAGGAAGGGGGTCGTCACTGCTTTCAACCATGTCGAGAGGTGGCCCCTGTGGACTGCTGGACTGGATGCCTGGAACATCCTGATTCTCTGTCGGTGAGAGAAGCACAGCACACACACACAAAAAGACCAATGCAAGTTCGTTCTACATTTAACGAGCTATATTCATACGGGCTGTGCCGTTTATGAGAATTTTGGGGCTAACTGATGCAAACAGTCAGACAGTTAAGTAGCCAATTAACTGGGGTCAACGAAGGACCTGAAATGGAGATTTGACAGGCAGTAGCCTAGCGAGTCGTGGGATGACACCAGCTGCTGGTTACTCTATGATTTAACTTCGTGTTGGTGGCTCACAGGTTACTGTCTCTATGTGAAATGAAAGAAACAAATCACAACAGAATAGAGGGTAGAAAAAGAACAAAGTGAAACAACACTTGAAATGAGATAAAAACAATAGAAACACAATGTGTTAGTGAGAATGAGGAGGCCTAAGCCTACTGCTAGGTTTTAAGATAGGGCCAACAGGTGAGTGGGCTATCTGGGTAGGAAACCTAGAGATATGGTGTGGCTTAAAGAAGCAGAAGGGTCAAACACTTAAAATATATCCGGGGGAATATCTAATATTCTGTGGCTTATAATAAGTGGATAGGTTTTATCACTTTTGGTTCACCTGGTTGAATTGAAGTCATTCAGGTGGGAACCAGTGGCTTGGTCAACCTCTCCGGTGCTCCCCAAACACTCAACCGCAGTGTCCCCGGTCCTCCGTTACTCTGGTGTGGCGCCGTCTCGAACGGCTTGTGACTTTTAGCACAACCTTTGGGGCGCCAAAATTGCTGATGTCTCTTGAGACAAGAGGAACCGAGTTTCACTCGCAGCCAGTATCGGTAACACCGGTCGGGCAGCCTTGCTCACTGGAAACCTGAGATGACTGTCCAATCACCAAGGGAGTTCTACAATCAAATACACAAAGGATGAACAAAGGAAACTTAAAGTTAATTAAGGTTTGGTTTGTTTAACATCAATTGAGTAACTATATATGTAGAGAGGAAAGGTAACAGCTTTACCTAATGATAATAAAACAAAACAAAGGAATTATGATAATAATGGTAATTATCAAAATAACCTAAGTCAAAAGAGAGAAGCAAAATAATAAACATCAAATTAAAAGACAGGAATGAAACGAGAGAAGGAGTAGCTGGTTTTCACCACAAGGGGGGGAAGTACTGCTTATCTGTCTTTAACCTGCTGAGCAGAAAACTTAATTCAAATAAAAAATTCAAAACTGGTTTAAATCAAAATTTAAAATAAGCATGTAAGAATTAAAAGGAAAATATGAATAATATCCTATAATAACCCATGATAGCTTGTAAGTTATCATTAATGATCATGAAATTAATCAAACAGGGTGAGATTAATCAAAAAGGGTAAAAGTGGACATGCAATTCAAAACAGAATGGAAAAGACAGAGGTCTGTTAGTCGATTTACACATCTAGATTTCCACTATTAACAATTACATTTTAATTCAAATCATGTTTGAACCAAACTCAAAGTAAATGTAAACAGTCAAAGGCAGGGAACATTCTTTTGTTTCCCTGTAATAATATTCGCACGAGCAAAGCTGTAAATGCAAATAATTATCGAGAATTTAGACATCTAATTCAAATACATCACAGGGGATTATAAATTAGCAATCAGAGCGCATTATCTGAAACGGCCACAGGATGGCAGCTTTGCACTCATACAAGCTGGAATCAGAAAGCAGGGCGTACCCTGAAATTTCTAACCCACGCGTTCCCTCTGGTGTTTAGATAGCGGAATTACAATTTCAAAATGACTTAGAAATTATCTGATCGTTTGTCAGGCTGATTTTCTGCATCAAAAATCACAAGTAACAAACCAAAGGTTTTAATCTCTGAGGTGCTATATTAACATAGGGTGAAGGAAGGACCCGTTCACTTCCACAACACAAATGTTAAGAACAAAAACAGGAATTTTCCATCTGTTGACTCCAATAAACATTTATCAAAATAGCACTTATGATTTAAATTTTTTTTAGGTTTAAATATCGGGTAGCTAAGCCAATTTTAGACCAGGAGTTTTTATCGTTTATTTTTATTTTTTGAATATCATGTGGTTTACCACGAATTCAATAACGATATTTAATAAGCAAGGCCTTTTTAACTGAATCAGAGGAACATCGCTCATGTTCAGATTTACATGTTGCAACTAATAAAAGATTTCTTTGTCTTTTAATTATTCATATTAAAAATGTTCTCACTGTAAAAAGATCTTGATCTTTCTTAACAGGATACTTTTAACATTATACTGCAGTTTACTTTCATCAAAAATAACAGTGACTATACTGTTAAGTTTCTACAAATACCTAGCGTGCTGACTGACCAGCTTTTTGCCTCAGTCAGTTGAGTGAGTTCCCGTCTTGCGACTTATCTCACAAGTAACGTTACATAATTTCATAGCGCACGTGCAGAAATTATTAAAAACCATATACACAGATTGATTGCTCACAAAACGAAGTTTGAAATGCCCGCATTCTCCACCATAATGTAACAACAATGAGTTTTACAGAATAATTAACTCAAATGGTATATAGGGAATTTGAATAATTAATCAGGAATACGATTAATTTATATCTCAGATGACAGTTACATTAAATTTGATTGATTATGAAAAAAAGCTCAATTGCTTATACCAATAAATAATCACAGGGCACTGTAACTTACTCATTAATATGTCAATATTCCATTCTTCATATCAATTATTGTGATCTCTTACTGTAAATTACTGCAAATCAAACAGTGGTTTATCCAGCAAACCACTGTTGACCTATCAATTTTCAATAAAGTTATCACGCCTTATAATTCAAGGAAAAATATTCTCTGGCCATGAAAACATTATCCTATCCTTATGATAAATTTAGTTTCTAAATTTAAAGCTTGTAGCTAAAGATCAGACATCTCAGTGACTCGTAATGTAAGTGGGGTGGAGTCCAAGCCAATCGTCAGTATATGGGTTTTTAATAAATCAACTAGTAATACATCAAACTACAAATCACACAGAGTAAATATGCGTACGACAATACAAACAGTAAGCTTTATACAAGACATAACGGAATCCAAATAAGAGAGAGAGAGAGAGAGAGAGGGAATAGAATGAGATCACATAAGGAGCTCAGGTATGGAAATCATAGTCAGTAACTTTTGGAAGCCAACAACGATCAGATCATAGCAACAATTTAAAGCAGCATTTAAATCTCCATAGAAAACTGATACTTGCATGGCCCAGTGTGCGTGGCGTAAGATCGGCGTCGAGCGCGTGAGCTTTGCGCGCTGTTCCTTTTGAAAACAGCGTGCGTGGTCCTGGAGTCTATGTGACGCGCGTGCACGCTGCGCTTGATCTTGGCGTGAGTGTGTAGCACGTGGTCCTTTGTTCTGTCCTCGCGCGGTATTTGAAAGGTTCAACAAACAATGTTCCAGAATTCGTCTTCCTTTTGTGGAGAGGCGAATAGTCGAATAAACTTAGTAAAGAAAAGAAAAGAAACAACAAAAACGAAAGCTTCCAAAGGAGCCATTAAAATGGAAGCAACGTTGGTCGCACAGGAGAGCAGCGTGTCCGAGGACCAAGAACGAGAAGAAGAGAGGAAGAGAGGGCGGACCTTGTTCGGTCGATTCTTATAGCTTGAAATGGTTCACGCCCCTTTTTCGAGGGAACATCCAATGAACGTCCGCGATCTGCAGCGGGAAAAAGTTACTTTGTCTCTGTAGAAAACAACCCCCTGGTGATCTAGGGCGTGTCAGAGTTCCTCAGGGATATTTCTAGCCAGTTTGTAATTCAGATTACATACATTTTTCATTACTTTGCTCTAGATAAATGGGTCTGTCAGAGCATGACGATTAGAACAATACTAAACCATAATATATATGTATATAAATGATCAAAACATGAAGTTACATTCAAATGCAGAATTACACACATTAAAGATTAACACACACTGCTAAATTGCAGATAGTCCCAATTTATATGGGAAACATCTAATGTACCAAAAAGGAATACGTAATACATTTATAAAACATAAAAACAAAAAGGTAAGTTTAGAATGCATAAGGAAAGGAAACCAGTGATTTGGCTTCTCTCCTGTCCTGTTGTCCAGGGTGGTCATAAAGTTTTATGACCTGCAGGGGTGGGGGTTGCAGAAACATGGCTCTCTTTGAGAAAGTTAAAGTGAGGAGAGACATTTCCTAAAGTATAACCTAGCAACTTATACTCTTCACATAACAAGGATTAACCATTTTATGCAATCCATAAACATATTTAAAATACATATTATTAATAAAATGATGAAAGTAAGGAACTTCTAAGAAAGGTTTCCTTCGTCTTCAGGAATTTGGTTGTGGGTTTTCATTTCTCCTTTGAGGCTTGCACGGGTATCGTAAATTAATTTAAGTCCAGCCAGGCTGGCGCCAGGCCCAGGCATTTAGTGCAAAAAGGGTTTAATTTGGAAAATCTGAATTAAACACATGAATCGATGATCTGCATATCCGTTACACCTGAGTTACTTCCAAAGCGAACCTCTGTGAAGGCAGCAAAGAAGCGCGATGTGCTGGCACTATTAGGAGCAGTAGGTGTGTCTGATGTAGTGAGGGCTTTTTATGATGATGCACTGTATCATGTGACTGACAACGCAGGCCATAGTGATGAAGATGCAGAGTGATCTATACTCACTCACTCACTAACTCTCTGTCATACTCTCACACTCTCTCTCTCTCTCTCTCTCTCTCTCTCTCTCTCTGTGTGTCCTCTCACACACTCAAAGCACATTTCACACACTATGTGGTTAGTTTTATGTATAGCGGACAATGGTCCTTCTGTTTACGAGTTTGACACTTTACTGAATACCAATGTATTATTGAATGACTTGCCTACCCTTATGAAAAATAACCATGGTTTTATTATAGTAAAACTGTAGTAACCCATGGTTTTTTGGCGTGTTGACTACCATTTGTATAACCACAGATTTACTGCAAATACCATGGTTATACTGTGGTTAATTTAGCAAAACCATGGTTAATTTGTGGTTACCATGGATTAACTATAGTAACCATGGTTTTTTGGTTTTATTTGTAGTAAAACCATGGTTAATTTTCGTAAGGGTATGAATATTGTTATCATTATTAGTTTTTTTCATGCATATATAGTGGACAAATTGTTCTACTTGTTACAGGTTTGACACTTTACAAAAAAAAAAGGCTTTGAATGTATTTCTAAATTACTTGCCTATTGAGGATTGTTATCATTACTATCATTACTTTTTACGGCACTGAATGACTATTAACCTAAATGTGTTACTAAATTATTTGAATGTAATGTTAACATTGTTGTAGGTTTATTTAATTGGTAGTATATGTATGCGTGTTATTTTATATTTATATATTATTAAATTATTTGTTTTATGTGGTGGACAAATATTTATTTTATTTAAATTTTATTATTTATTTGGCTGCTATTTATTTCATGAATTTGCTTTTATTTAATTTGTATTAATTTATAATATGAGTCCCTGTTGTCATATGTTGTGTGTTCTTTTGTTGTTGTTGTTGTTGTTTTTTTATAAAAAAGACATAAAACCAACAATTAAAAAAAAATGGATTTGTAGCATTTTGGAAAGAAATATGGATTTGTAGCGTTTTGAGAAAAAATAAATAAACTTTGAATTTGTAATAAAAAATATTGTTGTTTCATTTAGCAATCTTTTTTTAACATGTTCAGACTGTGCCAATATACCTTTTTAAAAGGATGAATTAAATATTAACAAAATGTATGGGTCTAGGTAAAAAAAAAGTCATTTTCATGAAAATGATTAAAATGGATTTATAGCGTTTTGGAAAAGAGCTCATCATATATATTCTTCACGCTTCGTAAACAAACTACAGCTAGTCCAAAATGCAGCAGCAAGAGTTCCTACTAGAACCAGGAAGTATCACCATATTAGCCCGGTCCCTGTCAACTCTGCACTGGCTCCCTATCAAGCATCGTATAGATTTTAAAATATTGCTCATTACTTATAAAGCCCTGAATGGTTTAGCAGCTCAGTATTTGAATGAGCTCCTTTTACATTATAATCCTCTACGTCCGTTACATTCTCAAAACTCAGGCAATTTGATAATAGCTAGAATATCAAAATCAACTGCGGGTGGCAGATCCTTTTCCTATTTGGCGCCTAAACTCTGGAATAACCTACCTAACATTGTTCGGGAGGCAGACACACTCTTGCAGTTTAAATCTAGATTAAAGACCCATCTCTTTAACCTGGCTTACATATAACATACTAATATGCTTTAATATCCAAATCCGTTAATGGATTTTTTAGGCTGCATTAATTAGGTAAACCAGAACCGGGAACACTTCCCGTAACACCCTATGTACTTGCTACATCATTAGAATAATGGCATCTACGCTAATATTTGTCTGTTTCTCTCTTATTCCGAGGTCACCGTAGCCACCAGATCCCGTCTGTATCCAGATCAGAGGGTCACTGCAGTCACCCAGATCCAGTACCTATCCAGACCAGATGGTGGATCAGCACCTAGAAAGGACCTCTACTGCCCTGAAAGACAGAGGGGACCAGGAAAACTAGAGCCCCAGATACAGATCCCCTGTAAAGACCTTGTCTCAGAGGACCACAAGGACAAGACCACAGGAAACAGATGATTCTTCTGCACAATCTGATTTTGACCAGACGAAACCAGTAGTTCCAATTTCAGGCTGCAGCAGAGGAGAACTGGCCCCCCAACTGAGCCTGGTTTCTCCCAAGGTTTTTTTCTCCATTCTGTCACCAATGGAGTTTCAGTTCCTTGCCGCTGTCGCCTCTGGCTTGCTTAGTTGGGGTCACTTTCATCTACAGCGATATCATTGACCTGATTGCAAATAAATCCACAGACACTATTTAACTGAACAGAGATGACGTCACTGAATTCAATGATGAACTGCCTTTAACTATCATTTTGCATTATTGACACACTGTTTTCCTAATGAATGTTGTTCAGTTGCTTTGACGCAATGTTGTTTGTTTAAAGCGCTATATAAATACAGGTGACTTGACTTGACTTGGAAGGGAGGGGGTTGGTGATTGAGTGTGTGTTGTTGGTGACTGTGTCTGTTGATTGTGAGTTTTAAGTGGGAGGGGGTGGGGTAGTTGAGGGCCTGGGTGACAGAGAGAGAGAGAGAGTTAACATCTCTTTAATCACCAGAAGAAAGAAATTATAATAATCAGTAATTGTATGTTGTTGTTTTTTTCATTACAGCTTAAAGGTCAAATTTTTCGCGCTTTTTTTAAGCTTTGATTGTGTTTACAGTGTGCAATATAACATGTGTTCATGTTTCGCGTGTAAAAAAACGCTGTCAGTTTTTGTTTTCCTGGGTGTCCACTAGTGAGCTCACTTCTCCTTAGGCACTTCACCATAGGCACTATAATTCCTCTAGTCTGGTCCTGTCTTCACAGTAATTGCACTCCAATTAATTGCACCAGGTGCAGGCAAACTGTTGTCATTAGTCTCCTTATAAATACCTGTCTTTCCCTGTTGTTTGTATGGAGTCCTTATCCTTCGTGTTACCAATGTTCTCGTCTCCCGAGACTTACCCTTGCCTTCTCGCCCTCCGAGTTCCCGTTCCGTTCCTTCCAGTTCCCTCTTTTGTTTTGTTTGTCTCCTTGGACTGTTTGTTTTTGATTACCCTTTCTGTTAATAAAACTTACCTGCAATTGGATCTCTCACTCTCCTTGTGTTTCTCTGGTGCAATCGTCACAGAAGGACTCCATCAAAGAGATCCAGCGGTATGTCTGCTCCAATTTCCTCCCCAGCCATGAAACGGGAGAGGAATGGATTTGAGGGTACTCGCCTAGTTGTGTTCCGTGGAACCAGGGGAGGTCGCTCCGGAGTGTGTAGTCGAGAGGAGGTCTGGTGTGGTGAGAAATCCAGTCCCCCCGCGAAATCGAGTCCGCTTAGGACCAAGGCGGTAGCTGTTTTAAATGCCTGATCAAAAGTTGTTATCACGATAACTTGTTGTATGGCTAATCGGAGCTGCGGTAGCTTGTTGTTTCAAGTTAAAATAATTTAATAAAAGTAACATACAGAATGTAATCGATCAAAATGTTTTTTAAATGTCATAAAACTAGCAGCTAATGCATTGTAATTAGTTTTAATATTCGGTTACTAGAACGCCTCAGCACAGCTTTTGAATATATTTTACAGTTCTAAAATAATAATAATAATAATAATGATTCAGTTGTGATGACTAAAACACGTTTAGCCCACAAATTCAGAAGATTGTGGGATAGTAGAAAGATAATTATTAATAAAACGAACCTACGTACTATATATATATATATATATATATATATATATATATATATACACACACACACACACACACACACAGACACACTTTGATTTTTATTTATTTTGCAATTATCACATTATGATGACGAAATTACAATTGTAATTGACTTTAACTCATATAACACAGTATATAAAATAGTACAAGTTACTTGTACTATTACAAATCAGTAATAGTAAGGCAATATTGGCTGTTTTTTGCACTGAAAGTAACTAAAAATGCAGCTAGTTTATAATTGTTAATTATAACTTGCAATTATAATATAATTCTACACAATCTTTTTTACATATAAATGTTCAAGCAATATGCACACTATCAATGTAAGACATTTATACATTTTTCTAAATGCATAACATTTTCAAAGAATCTTTACAGAAAGACATATGTGGTCTATGTGGTCAAAAACACCCTCACTGTTTTAAAAGTTGGTGCTAAATGCATTAGTCGTCATACATACAGCAAGCAAGCCAAAGGTAACGGTGGTTAATTAAGAAAAAAACTGTAAGATGTCGATACTGGAGTAAAAAAACCTTTGGAGAAACCAGACTAACCAAAAACACTGGGGACCAGTTCTCCTCTGTATATTCAGTCTGAACATTTGGTACAATATCATTGGTAGTTAACAGTGTTACTGCATTGATTCAGCTGTAAGGTTAGAGGTTAATTGTGCCATGTACAGGCAGCAACATTGTTTTCTCTGTGGCCCAGGTGAGGCATGCAGTGGCAGTGAAGAGTGCTAAGGTGCAGTCATCCATTCATAAATTCTTCATTGTGGAAGATAGGGGAATCATCATCATCAGGCACCGCGACGGCCGCCATCTTAGGGGTCCTCGCTAGGTGGGACCCGATTGTTCAAGATGCATTTTAATTGAAGATATGACTCTTTTCTCATGTTTATCTTTTATTTAACATAAACAAACACATATACTTTCATAATAGCGTTCAGTAAGTGAATAATTATGAATGAAATTAATAGTAAATTAAGGCACAATAAATCAAAAGGAGATTTTCTTTGCAGCAGTTTTTTTGTTTAATAGAAAATAGGATATATATATATATATATATATATATATATATATATATATATATTTGTATTTTTGTATTAGCCTTTCCAAATAGTGGAGGCAGAAAACAAGCTCTGCTCAAATAAATCACCTGTCTCTTTATTTAAAGCAATGTTTGAATGCAAAATAGACTGAGTTTAACAGATTACATTTATGTCTGTTTGATTGTTTTTATAACAGCATACACATACAATATACACATACAATACACCAACAATATTTTATGAAAATATTGGTCAAATATCGAAGCTAGAGTCTTTAAACTTTCAATTGATGCACAGTTTGTCCAGATCAAGTAAGAGAGTGATGTTTAATGTGCTGTGAAAGTGAAACAATAATAAACTGGGGCCGTCGGCGATGTTTGCACGTAAAGGGGTTAAATGTTCGTTGAGCCAATGGGATCACTCGGGGTCTTAAGCGGACTCGATTTCTTGGGCGGACTCGATTTCTCATGACACCGGCAGCGATCTCCACTGTGGCCTTCCATTGACCCGGGGTTCGGATGGGAACCGCCATTTCCCCATTGTAGACAGAAAGGGGAGAGGAGAGCAAAAATCGACTGAGCCAGCGCCGCTATGCAAGATGGCCGCCAATACTGTGCTGCTGCACTAAATGGCCCCCAACCCAGCGCCGCTGGCAGGGTGACCGCGAACCCAGCACCACGAGGCAAGATGGAAATCAGCCCTACACCACAGCACAGGATGGCCGTCAGCTCAACGCCACGAGGCAACATGGCCGCCAACCCAGCACCACGGGGCAAGATGGAAGCCAACCCCACATCACAGCGCAAGATGGCCGCCAGCTCAGTGCCACGAGACAAGATGGCTGCCAGCCCAGCGCCACAGCACAAGATGGCTGCCAACCCAGAGGCAAGATGGACACCAGCACAGCGCCAAAGCACAAAGTGGCCACCAGTCCAGCGCTACAGTGCAGGATGGCCACCAGCTCAGCGCCAACGCACAAGATGACCGCCAGTCCAGCGCCACAGCGTAAGATGGCTGCCAACCCAGTGCCAGGAGGCAAGATGGATGCCAGCATAGCGCCACAGCACAAAGTGGCCACCAGTCCAGCGCCACAATGCAAGATGGCCGCCAGCTCAGCACCAAGCGGCAGTTGCAGTGGGCTTTCCTGAGTTGAGTCAGATTCCTGTTGACCTCCCAGAGTCGAGTCAGGTGCCCGTTGACTTTCCAGAGTTGAGTCAGTTTCCGGTTGACCCTCCAGAGTCGAGTCAGGTATTCATGGACCCTCCAGAGTCAGGGTTAGTCACCGTCGACCTTCCAGAGTCAGGGTTAGTTACCGTTGACCCTCCAGAGTCAGGGCTAGTTCCTGTTGACCTTCCAGAGTCGAGTCAAATTCCAGTTGACTGTCCAGAGTCAAGTCAGGCTCCTATTGACCTTCCAGAGTCGAGTCAGGTGCCCGTTGACTTTCCAGAGTTGAGTCAGGTGTTAATGGACCCTCCAGAGTCAGGTTTAGTCACTGTCGACCTTACAGAGTCAGGGTTAGTTACCGTTGACCTTCCAGAATCAGGGCTAGTTCCTGTCGATCTTCCAGAGTCGAGCCAAATTCCAGTTGACTGTCCAGAGTTGAGTCAGGTTTCGGTTGACCCTCCAGAGTCGAGTCAGGTGCTCGTGGACCCTCCAAATTCGAGTCAGGTGCTCATGGACCCTCCAGAGTCAGGGTTAGTCACCGTTGATCTTCCAGAGTCAAGGTTAGTCACCGTCGACCTTCCAGAGTCAGGGTTAGTCACCGTTGACCTTCCAGAGTCGGGGCTAGTTCCTGTTGACCTTCCAGAGTCGAGTCACATTCCAGTTGATTCCCCAGAATCAAGTCAGATTCCGGTTGACCTTCCAGAGTCAAGTCAGGTGCCCATTGACTTTCCAGAGTTGAGTCAGGTTCCGGTTGACCTTCCAGAGTCGAGTTAGGTGTTCGTGGACCTTCCAGAGACAAGGCTAGTCACCGTTGACCTTTCAGAGTCACGTCAAGTCACTGATGATCTTCAAGGACAGAGTCAAGTCACTGGTGATTTTCAAGGACTGAGTCAAGTCACCAGTGATCTTCAAGGACTGAGTCAAGTCACCAGTGATCTTCAAGGACTGAGTCAAGTCACCGGGGATCTTCATGAACAAATGCAAGTCACCAATAATCTTCATGAGCAGAGTCAAGTCAGCACCGATCTTCTGGAATCCAGTAGAAACACCATAGGATTACCAGAGTTTCATCCTCACGTTGGTCTGACCACACAGATGTGGTGGTCTTTCTGCTCTGCCCTCGGGGACTCCGGCATCAACCACAAGGACGTGGTGGTCTTCTGCTCCGCCCTGGTAGGGTTCCGCCCTGACCACACGGTTGTGGTGGTCTTCTGCTCTGCCCTGGGGGACTCCGGAATCGACCACAAGGATGTGGTGGTCTTCTGCTCCGCCCTGGGGGTTTCTGCCTTGACCACATGGTTGTGGTGGTCCTCTGCTCCGCCCTGGTGGGCATCACATGATGTCCTTCATGGACTTATGTTTTTGTATTTTTGTTTTCTTTTGTTTTTCTGTCTGTTTCCTTCTTTGGACCTGGCCCTCCGTCCCTCCCCCTGATCCTCTGCCGGTCCACCACCCTCCTGGACTCCTTGTTTTGTGTTACACTTGTCTTTGTCTTCCCATTTTACCTGGTTGTCTTGTCTCTGTCTCCCCATTTTATCTGGTTGTTTTGTCTCTGTTTTCCCTTTCTACCTGGTTGGTTTGTCCCTGTTTCCCCATTTTACCTGGTTGTTTTGTCTCTGTTTTCCCATTCTACCTGGTTCTCCTGTCTATGTGTATCATGTTTTCTGGCCCTCCGTCCCTCCCCTTAGTCCTCCGCCGCCCCACCTCCCTCCTAGTGTCTTTATCTGTTGGTTTTCCCTTGGTTTCAGGTAGAGCATCTGGCAGCTGCTCCGTGGAGGAGGGGGTAATGTCACACTGTCAGTCTCTGTTTTCCTGGGTGTCCACTAGTGAGCTCACTTCTCCTTAGGCACTTCACCATAGGCACTATAATTCCTCTAGTCTGGTCCTGTCTTCACAGTAATTGCACTCCAATTAATTGCACCAGGTGCAGGCAATCTATTGTCATTAGTCTCCTTATAAATACCTGTCTTTCCCTGTTGTTTGTATGGAGTCCTTACCCTTCGTGTTACCAATGTTCTCGTCTCCCGAGACTTACCCTTGCCTTCTCGCACTCCGAGTTCCCATTCCATTCCTTCAATCAATCAATCACCTTTATTTATATAGCGCTTTAAACAAAATACATTGCGCCAAAGCACTGAACAACATTCATTTGGAAAACAGTGTCTCAATAATGCAAAATGATAGTTAAAGGCAGTTCATCATTGAATTCAGTTATGTCATCTCTGTTCAGTTGAAATAGTGTCTGTTTTAATTTGCAATCAAGTCAATGATATCGCTGTAGATGAAGTGACCCCAACTAAGCAAGCCAGAGGCGACAGCGGCAAGGAACCGAAACTCCATCGGTGACAGAATGGAGAAAAAAACCTTGGGAGAAACCAGGCTCAGTTGGGGGGCCAGTTCACCTCTGACCAGACGAAACCAGTAGTTAAATTCCAGGCTGCAGCAAAGTCAGATTGTGCAGAAGAATCATCTGTTTCCTGTGGTCTTGTCCTGGTGCTCCTCTGAGACAAGGTCTTTACAGGGCATCTGTATCTGGGGCTCTAGTTGTCCTGGTCTCCGCTGTCTTTCAGGGCAGTAGAGGTCCTTTCTAGGTGCTGATCCACCATCTGGTCTGGATACGTACTGGATCCGGGTGACTGCAGTGACCCTCTGATCTGGACACAGACTGGATCTGGTGGCCACGGTGACCTCGGAACAAGAGAGAAACAGACAAATATTAGCGTAGATGCCATTCTTCTAATGATGTAGAAAGTACGGTGTTATGTGAAGTGTTCCGGTTCCAGTTTACCTAATTAATGCAGCCTAAAAATCCTTTAACGGATTTGGATATTCAAAGCATATTAGTATGTTATGTGTATGCCAGGTTAAAGAGATGGATCTTTAATCTAGATTTAAACTGCAAGAGTGTGTCTGCCTCCCGAACAATGTTAGGTAGGTTATTCCAGAGTTTAGGCGCCAAATAGGAAAAGGATCTGCCGCCCGCAGTTGATTTTGATATTCTAGGTATTATCAAATTGCCTGAGTTTTGAGAACGTAGCGGACGTAGAGGAGTATAATGTAAAAGGAGCTCATTCAAATACTGAGGTGCTAAACCATTCAGGGCTTTATAAGTAATAAGCAATATTTTAAAATCTATAAGATGTTTGATAGGGAGCCAGTGCAGTGTGGACAGGACCGGGCTAATATGGTCATACTTCCTGGTTCTAGTAAGAACTCTTGCTGCTGCATTTTGGACTAGCTGTAGTTTGTTTACCAAGCGTGCAGAACAACCACCCAATAAAGCATTACAATAATCTAACCTTGAAGTCATAAATGCATGGATTAACATTTCTGCATTTGACATTGAGAGCATAGGCCGTAATTTAGATATATTTTTGAGATGGAAAAATGCAGTTTTACAAATGCTAGAAACGTGGCTTTCTAAGGAAAGATTGCGATCAAGTAGCACACCTAGGTTCCTAACTGATGACGAAGAATTGACAGAGCAACCATCAAGTCTTAGACAGTGTTCTAGGTTATTACAAGTAGAGTTTTTAGGCCCTATGATTAACACCTCTGTTTTTTCTGAATTTAGCAGTAAGAAATTACTCGTCATCCAATTTGTTATATCGACTATGCATTCCATTAGTTTTTCAAATTGGTGTGTTTCACCGGGCTGCGAGGAAATATAGAGCTGCGTATCATCAGCATAACAGTGAAAGCTAACACCATGTTTCCTGATGATATCTCCCAAGGGTAACATATAAAGCGTGAAGAGTAGCGGCCCTAGACCTGAGCCTTGAGGTACTCCATACTGCACTTGTGATCGATATGATACATCTTCATTCACTGCTACGAACTGATGGCGATCATATAAGTACGATTTAAACCATGCTAATGCACTTCCACTGATGCCAACAAAGTGTTCAAGTCTATGCAAAAGAATGTTGTGGTCAATTGTGTCAAACGAAGCACTAAGATCCAATAAAACTAATAGAGAGAAACACCCACGATCAGATGATAAGAGCAGATCATTTGTAACTCTAAGGAGAGCAGTTTCAGTACTATGATACGGTCTAAATCCTGACTGGAAATCCTCACATATACCATTTTCTCTAAGAAGGAATATAATTGTGAGGATACCACCTTTTCTAGTATCTTGGACAGAAAAGGGAGATTCGAGATTGGTCTATAATTAACTAGTTCTCTGGGGTCAAGTTGTGGCTTTTTTATGAGAGGCTTAATAACAGCCAGTTTGAAGGTTTTGGGGACATATCCTAATGACAATGAGGAATTAATAATAGTCAGAAAAGGACCTATGACTTCTGGAAGCACCTCTTTTAAGAGCTTAGATGGTATAGGGTCCAACATACATGTTGTAAGTTTAGATGATTTAACAAGTTTATACAATTCTTCCTCTCCTATAGTAGAGAATGAGTGGAACTGTTCCTCAGGGGGTCTATAGTGGACTGTCTGATGTGATACTGTAGCTGACGGCTGAATGGTTGCAATTTTATCTCTAATAGTATCGATTTTAGAAGTAAAGTAGTTCATAAAGTCATTACTGCTGTGGTGTTGGGAAATGTCAACACTTGTTGAGGCTTTATTTTTCGTTAATTTAGCCACTGTATTGAATAAATACCTGGGGTTATGTTTGTTTTCTTCTAAAAGAGAAGAAAAGTAATCAGATCTAGCAGTTTTTAATGCTTTTCTGTAGGATATGCTACTTTCCCGCCAAGCAATACGAAATACCTCTAGGTTTGTTTTCCTCCAGCTGCGCTCCATTTTTCGGGTTGCTCTCTTTAGGGTGCGAGTATGCTCATTATACCATGGTGTCCTTCCGGTTCCCTCTTTTGTTTTGTTTGTCTCCTTGGACTGTTTGTTTTTGATTACCCTTTTTGTTAATAAAACTTACCTGCAATTGGATCTCTCAGTCTCCTTGTGTTTCTCTGTTGCACGATCGTCACAGCATGTACTGGAGATGTACTTATAATCACAGAAGCGTTTTTACTAATGAGATGTGCATAAAAATCGCATTCGTTTTTTTGGACAGCCCTAACATCTAATTAACAAAGCTAAACAGCATTGCCGTTTGTGTAATAAGTTACAGAAACTGTTAAACGTACCAACTTAATAAAATACATTTACCGGTTGTGCTCCATAAACAATGCCTTCTCCAGACAAAGAGGGAACTGCTCCATCTTTCAAGAATAATCTTTGTGTAAATCCGACATTAAACTGATTGAGACTGAGGAAGTTGTCCTCGGCAAAATGTGCTGCACATAGTTTTAAATGTGGATTATAATTTTCAGGAACCAAGTTAAACATAAATTGTAACCATTTATCTCCAAATACAGCATCCAAATACGGCTTATGTGGGAGGTTAGTCAAAAAACTGTTTTAGTGACGTTATTACTGCAGGAACTAGAGGGATGTAGTCCAAACGGGTTGTTTTTTGTAGGTGAATTCTGTTAAATAAAATATCTCGCTTGACATTGAACTTTGAGCTTTAGAATTTTACGGATATTATTTATACTCTAACAACAACATTACACACTAACTAAAGTTTAAAACATGGGATCACGAAGAAGGGGACTTTTAATAAATCTCAGTAGCACTTTATTTTACAGTACGTGTACTTCCCTGGTACGTACATGGTAAATATCTTGTACCTACAGGCAAATGCATGGTAACACAAGGTACTTACCTGAAATGTATGTACATTGTAACTAATGAGAAACACACGCACGTTAATTAGTTTGTGTGTTCATACTAGTGTGAGTACTTACAGGTAGTGTCTGTACAAAGAGAAACAGCATTAAGGGACCAGTGGATGGAATTTATTTTTACAGAGCATCAACGGAGTTGTGCAAGTGTTCGTGTTTGTTCCCCTGCATTTCGAAGATGCTTGTTTTACAAACAAGGCCCAGTTTGACGCCGGATTTGCACATCGTTTATTTCTTAAGGATAATGCAGTCCCAACGAAAAAGGGTCACGATCGTGTGTTGGAACCGCATGCGGTGAGTAAAACTGCTTCAAATATCTCTGTGTTGTTAACTTAGCTATCGGCGCGTAAGCACATCAAGTAAACAACATGCGATGTTGTCATCAAACTGCACGAGTAAAACTGCTTCAAATATCTCTGTGTTGTTAACTTAGCTATTGGCGCGTAAGCACATCAAGTAAACAACATGTGATTTTGTCATCAAACTGCACTTTCCACATGTACAGCTTAAAAAAAAAAAAGACGACAAAGTGGAACTTAGTCATTTTCCAAAACCGCTAAGCAAATATATACAGTTTCAGTACATACATACCACATAGAGACGTCGTTGCTGATGCTGCTCTTGTTAAATTTCAGCCTCTGGATTCTGATTCTGATTCAGCCCCCCCTACCCCCCCCCCCTTAATGCTGGGGGGCCAGACAGGATTTCTGTCATTAATTTAGTTCGGTTTACGAAAACGTACAAAGGTCTTGTGCAGTCTGGTTTGTCTTTCGCAAAACGCCTCACTTATTTGAGAAAATAATTGCAATGCAATAATACCCCCCCCCCAAAAAAAAAAAACTATATTTTAAATAGACCACTGCTACATTCAATATGACCGACAACTAGAATTCATTCAAATATGTATATTAACAAATATCAACACAGTTTCAAGTGTCTCAAAAAAACCTTTTTGGTTTGAGTAGGAAAAAGAAAAACAAAAATTAATTCACAAATTGTCCCGCCACAAAGGCTACAAAAAAAAAAAATAAATTAAATTAGTCCAAGTCACAAGATCAGCAATCATTCTAACAGTTTATTGCATATAGTTCCCATAGTCAATAAGGAAAAAAATATATAAATACATTTCCCCGATCAAAACAAAATGTCAAAAAGTCAAAAGTCAAGTCACGTGAAAACAGTCATCAGAACTTGCCTAGTAGTGTACTCACGACTCGTTTTTCTGGAACTTCCCAGACGTGAGTATACAGGCTGGAGGCTCCCAATGTGTCAATTCCGCCCAGGTTTTAGAACTGCTCACTCATACTGTTAGCCCTGCAGCGTCTCGATGACCATCCGCTAGTAAAACAATGACGAGGATACCATGCTTTCCTTTTAATGATCCAGAGCGCGATTGATTAGAATGCAGACAAATACACACTTTTGCCACAGATAAAACAATAAATCGTGAGTCTTCAAGCAGAGCTCTGTGGCTGGCTTGACTTCCGACAGCCGCCTCAACTTCCTTGAGCAGCGCACGTCATTCAGATAAAGGTGACTGGGCTGTCCCAGGCGGCAAGGAAGTCGACCGGAAGATTTTTATGGATAATGAACTCTGATTATTTTGCAAATTAAAAATGACTGATAATCTAGGATAAATAAACATTTAATTGCTTATTTTATGACCACATCATCAAGTGTGGGTACAAAGAGGCATGTCCTTACAGTATCCAAATATGGTAAGTAATAAGACACATTACTGTACATCCTAATGGTATGTAAATAAAATGGTAAATATGTAGCACTTAAGTATACTAAGTTAATTATTAACAATAATAACAGCCACAAACATACGGTACATTCATAACTAATGTGAAACTATCTGAAAATGTATAAAATATATCTGTAAGTTCAAGTCCTCATGCTACATGCTTTGGAATTTGGTTAGGAACACTGCAGTTACTGTGCAGCACTGCATAATGTTAATACTCAGCAGGCACAGTTCTTTTAAATAGGGATTTCGACACATGATAAATTGTAAGTGTTAATATGAGTGTAGCTACTGTATAAGTCCAAAGTAAAATCACACCATCACAAATCTCTGGTGAACCTATTAGTTAAGAGTATCAGTGACATTAAAGATGAGGTAAGTTAACTGCAGTGGCATTTACCATCAATTACTCAACAAGTACCTTGTTCCATGTTTATACCCCCCCAACTTGAGTACTGTGTAACTTATACATGAACTAATAGGTACATTCAGCAGTATGTCCATAGTAAGTAAATGGAAATAGGACTGTAAAATAAAGTGCACAATTTTACATAAACATTACATAGAAATTACCAGTTCTTCCAAATTTGTTATAAGCACTGCTGTGAAGAGCAATTTTGCATTAAAGCAATTGAAAACAGCCATCTTTGTATTAGGTAAGATTTGGACTTTATAGTGCACAAATCAGACAACATTCTTTGTACAATATAAAAATAATTACTTTTTTATAACATGGAATCATCTAAAATAAATATATACTTACCTATACTAAATTACATCTAAATATTAGTGGTGGGCGATACTGCAAAATTTGGTATCGATCCGAAAAAAAATAATAATACTTTTGTGTAGGGGAGAGCAGTAGGTCTATGTCATTATTTCTGAGGTGAATGAATGATCAATTATTTAGGCAATATTTTTTGATTAATGTATTGAAGTCCACAAAATTATTAGTTATTAGGCACTGTAGAATTAATTCTTCACAGCCTTTTTAAAAAAATAAAGACTAACAAAAATCTCTCCCTTTTTTCTGGTTTTAAAAGCAAATGAAATAAAGTGCACACAATTATTACTGAAGAACAAACAAAGAACAAATATACCTGTGCAATTACATTCCCTAAGCCCCCCTTCTGAATGTGCTATCAGCTTCGCTCACTCTGTTCGCTGCTCCTCGGCGCGTTGTGTCAGTGAGTCACGTGACGACACAACAACGACTCACAGCAGAGCAGCAGGAGGGGGAGGAGTAGCAAAGTGGGCCAGGATGTGAAAGCAGCGTTTGCTCAGGATTGTAAAGGTAGAAGACACGAGCAAAGTATAATGAACGTAGATGAGTGATATTTAAATAAAAATATCGATTCAGTTACAATTGTATCGATCTGATACCAATACCAGTGTTGTTGTCGATACTATCGATATTTAGATCGATTTGCCCACCCCTACTAAATATACATTTAATAATAAGGTTTGCATGTTTCCTGATGCAGTGTATTATCTTTAGCAGTATTACTCATAAAATAATTAAAGGGTTAGTTCGCCCAAAAATGAAAATTATGTCATTAATAACTCACCCTTATGCTGTTCCAAACATGTAAGACCTCCTTTTATCTTCAGAACACAGTTTAAGATATCTTAGATTTAGTCCGAGAGCTCTCAGTCCCTCCATTGAAGCTGTGTGTACGGTATACTGTCCATGCCCAGAAAGGTAAGAAAAACATAATCAAATTAGTGCATGTGACATCAGAGGGTCAGTTAGAATTTTCTGAAGCATCGAAAAAACATTTTGGTCCAAAAATAGCAAAAACGACGACTTTATTCAGCATTGTCTTCTCTTCCGTGTCTGTGTGAGAGAGAGTTCAAATCAAAGCAGTCTGGATATCCGGTTCGCGAACGAATCATTCAGTTCACCAAATCGAACATCTCTAATACGCATTAATCCACAAATGACTTAAGCTGTTTTAACTTTTTTAATGTGGCTGACACTTCCTCTGAGTTCAAACAAACAAATATCCCGGAGTAATTCATGTACGGGATGTTGTTTCCCCATCAAAATAATGCCATTCAATAAAGGCAAGTTGATATTTCAGTGTCTTTAAAGTCATGTTACCCCTATAGTGGTATACTTCACTTGGTTCTCCATGCACATTCTATATGCTGCGTGTGAGCTCCTGTTTGTGGGTGCACAAAGAAACAACTGTGGTTGACCTGATAATGAATAAAGCCATGCTGATTAAGTCTTCTATAAGCTGGCCAGTTATCACTGAGTAAAGTGTTTCCTTGACACACATACTTCTCAACAATGGGAATACGTTTTCCAGCTGTTCTTCATTTCACTACTTTGAGCACAGGTCTCCTTCGGCTTCTTATGACTTCAATCATGCCTTCAATGCCTTCGCCTGGAACGAGCTCTCTCCATTGAAAAGGCACTGCAGCAAACCAGCTGAGCTCTCGCGGACAACCGCTCCCGAGCCGCCCACTTCCTGCTTCCGGCAGCTTCTCAGCGGATCTCCTGCCGCCATCTGTCATTTCTAAAGGAGCAATTTACAGTGTTTTTTTAGCGCTCTAAAAGAGCGTTTCTAATGTCGAATTCCTCTGCATGAAGATGACAACCAATCATGCCTTCAGTGCCTTCATCTGGAACGAGCTCTCTCCGTCGAAGAGGCACTGCAGCAGACCAGCTGAGCTCTCGTGGACAGCCATTCCCCGAGCCGCCCACTTCCTGCTTCCGGCAGCTTCTCAGCGAATCTCCTGCCACCATCCGTAATTTCTAAAAGAGCAATTTACAGTGGTTTTCACCACTCTAAAAGAGTGTTTCTAATGTTGAGTCCCTCTGAGACACACCCAAGGTGAGATTGTCTTTTGCCTGGGAAAACCCCACGCTGAGGCGGCGCTCACTGAGACTTCATGCTGCCTTTGTGAAAGCATGAGTGGGGTAGAAGGTCTCAGCGCCCGGATTTGGGTGAGCTCACACCGACCCAGCACCCTCACCCTCTCCTATGAGAAAGCCGTTCCCTGTCCTCTTCTCATGCCCAGAGAAGCGTCACTCCGCTGAAGCGAGTGACTTCATCTCTTTTAGCGGACAAGCTGCTTGGTGACTCAATGTCACTTGAGGCTTCCGAAACGGAGGATTGGGCCGGTGATTCTGACCCCGTCCACATGCTGTCACTTGACCCTGTCAATGCCAGAGCTGGGATGGATGCCGAGCTTTTCCACATCCTTTCCAAAGCCGCAGAGGAACTCGATTTTCTTTGCTTTTCTGTGGGGTGGAAAAGCAAGAGAGCCCTTCCTTCTAAGCCCTGCTGGACTACCTCCGCCATGGCTGGCAGAGCCTATACTTCTGCAGGCCAAGCTGCTTCAGCACTGCACACCATGGCCATTCTTCAAGTGTTCCAGGCAAAGCTTCTTAGATTGCCCGAAGACCCCCATGTTTCCGTGGGGTGATTCCCACTTTGGTAAAACCGGACGACGCTCAGGTCCTCCGCACCGAAGTGATGACTCTGCTAAGGAAGGGAGCCATAGAAATAGTTCCTCCCTCAGAAAGCGGATTGGGGTTCGACAGCCAATTATTTCCTTGTCCCCAAGAAAGATGGCGGTCTCAGACCCATCTTAGACCTGAGACTCCTGAACCCCTCCCTCACGAGACGGAAGTTCAGGAGGTTGACATTGAAACAGATCCTCACGCAGATTTGCCCGAGGACTGGTTCTTCTCACTGGACCTGAAAGATTTTTACTCTCACATCCAGATAGTCCCCATCACAGACGATTCTTGAGATTCGCATTCGATGGTGTGGCTTACCAATATACAGTCCTTCTCTTCAGGCTGTCTCTAGCTCCCTGCACTTTGAAAAAGTGCATGAACGAGGTGCTTTCCCCTCTGGTAATTCAGCAGCTCGCGGCTTCCGCCAAGAACAAATGTTTCCCTCTGAAGTTCTTTCAGAGGATGCTAGGGCTGATGGCTTCCGCCTCCCCAGGTTTACTGCTCGGCCTCCTACATATGCAGCCCCTACATTACTTGCTAAAACTCCGGGTCCCACCTCATGCTTGGTGGCATGGCCGCTTTCACATCAGGGTCAACCAGGCCTGTTTGGCAGTCCTGGAACCTTAGATGAATCCTTAGGAAGGTGCTCAACAGATGCGTCCAACCTGGGTTGGGGCACTTTGTTCGAGGGCAGTCCAGCCTTTGGCTCTTGGTCACACAAGGAGAGCCAACTGCCTCAAGATGCTGGCAGTGGAACAAGCCCTTCAATCCTTTCAGGTGATCCTGAAGGGGCGCCACGTCCTAGTCCAGTCGGACAGCATGACAGTGGTGTCCTACATAAATCACCATGGCGGCCTTTCATCTAGCCGCCTCTGCGCACTGGTAAAGCGCCTCTTGGAATGGGCATTCCCTGGCAGGAAAAATCTGGGAGCAGACATGCTCGGAGCAATGTCCCCTCGTACAAGTGGATGCTCCATCTCCAGATGGTTCTCAAAATCTGGGAGATCTTTGGGAAGGCAGAGGTCAACCTCTTTACCTCATAAAGCAACTTTCATAACCCAACCTATTTTTTTGAAGGACACAGATGTGCTG